>NC_142525.1:32673216-32750716 GCF_964205215.1 Stylophora pistillata
TTCCCATGTTATCTTCAGAAATCACACCGAATTAAATGAATAATAGCTTGTCGTTAAATAGTCCTGGAAGGAGTAAGTAGCGTCAAATTCTTCAGCATGATTCAAATGTTTAATTTCTTTTCGAGAGGAAAAAATACATTTACCCACATATCTAAATTTTTCCATCTTTTAAGACAATAGTGGTTACAAGGAAAATGCTTCTTATTGTAACCACAAAAAAGCATAATCTCACGGGCCAGAATTATTATTAGCGCAACTAATTGAAAAAGTATCTTTGCTTCAGCGAAATAAGACGAATTAATACGCAGCGTACTTCATGATAGGAAAGGATGATTAAGTTAGTCAAGTTTTAAAAAGCGAGGAGTTATAACTCCGGCGGCATCATCGTGTCATTAAGCTTATGGTGGTCTTGACTAAAACAAAACGCTCACAATCACACACGCATGACTAACGATTCGTAGCTGGTTAAAGAAGTAACAAGTAAATGTTGATGGAGTCGTAAATCTCGTCATACCTTTTGTTTAACTCGTGATATCCAGTGATTTGGGACATTTCTCGTTCTTTCGCTGTTACCTTCACCTTTAATACAAGCCAACAAAACTGCTAAAAGTCACAGCGGGAATTAATCAACTTTAATTAGTAAAACGGGCTGAACAATGGAACGTAAACATGAGAAAAATATCTCAAGGTTCAACCTGCTAAGTAACAACATGATCTATAGAATACCATTTGACAGTTCGGAAAGCTTTAACAAATTAGGAAAAGAAAAAGTTGACGAGCAACCTGTTTTATTCTCAGTTTTATGCTTATTTTTTAAATTTTTTTTATTTTAATAATTGAGTTTGAAAAGTTTGTGAAATTCATTTATCGTGCGGCTTTGTTTAGAGTTATTCATTTTTAAACATACGAAATTGTGGCCAACATTTTCCATTCGGAATATGCTAGATATGATAATTGTGGGATGTTCTTGTTAACAAATGGACTGAATGTATAGTTGTTTAGGACTGCTAAGTTTAGTGTGTTATGTTAACGTTTCTTACCCTCTTTCCAAGGAAAATAAAAATTAGTAAATTGGCGATTAATCACAGTGTCGAACATGAAAGAAACCGTCTTTCGATTCGAACCTCTGAACAATCGTCTGGTAGGAGCTCTAAGGTAACAATACTATTTTCATATCCCTACATATTAGTCACGCTGTGTTTACATCTGTGGCGTCCTTTATCCTAATTTTTTTGTTTTGTTTTGTTCTATTTTCTTTCTAGAACTGAAGTATTATCCCGAGAAACTGTGCTATTGCCATCTATCAAACATCACTTTACCGCTTCACTTTGAATGGCTCATCTAATCAACCATGGGTCTCCTTGACTGGTAGACTGTAACAATTTTACGATAAACACAAACTGTTCATCGACAAGAGAATCCATTTCATTCCTAAACCAGGCATTCGAGGCGACATGTTTTCATTAATTTTGCTCTTTACTGTTTTTTTTCCGTGTCAATTCTACTCACTGTAGTTAGATTTCCTTTGGTAAAAACCTGAAAAAGTATTGGCAAAACTCTAAAGGTAATACCTGCACCTTATCCTAAACAAAGTAAAGTGTAATATGGAAAATGAGGACATTACTAGCTTTTCAATTATATTTTTCAGAAGAACCATTAAGTTTAACAGAAGAGAAAGAAAAAGAAAACAGCACAAACAAAAACAGAAAAAGAAAAAAAAAAGATACAAGAAAAAACAAGACAAACGAAAAAAGCAAAAACGGAAGAAAAGGAGGACTATTGCAGTTTTTACTCGTGGGTATGCGATGCCTAGGAAAGAGTAAGGAGAAGATTTTAAACTGCAAATTTCTGTGCGTTAAGACGTCCAAGTTAAAGATTCTGGAGAGAGTGTCTCATCAAAGATGGAAGACCGATAATTTAATATGGTGGATCAATTGGGGAGATTAATATTATTGTGGAAATGACGACTCAATTCTGTCTCTTGGAATCACATGGTCATTGGCTTTTAATAAAACAATCGCTGTAGATTATAATTATATTCTGCACAGTACTCGCGAGCTCACCATAGTGCCACTTTTTCGTCATACTGATCATGTCTTTGTTCTCACATGTGTTGATTCATTTTCTTTAACATTTAATTCTTGCACGTTTGATTTACATTGAATAAGAAGTGCAACTGATTTGATGTTTTTGGTGTTTTATTTTTCCTCTCTACAAAATTAACTTAAAATCTCTACTCGACAGTGTCTGATATGCTGATATGAATATATGAAGACCACATTCTTCTGGGACACAAAATCAAGAACTTAGATTAGTAACACGAATTTAGAAAAGAAAACAAACACACAAACAAAAACGAAATGATGGCAATGGTAAAATAGGTAATATTAATAGTCAAAGACTATGCAGCGTCAACGGAAGTAACCCATTGTGGTGATTTAGACTAATCCTGAACGCCCTATTTTTTTAAATAGTCGGCATCATGAACATTTGGGGAGCTCTTTGTTGCCTGAAAATCATAGACTATTCTAACTTTGTAATTTGAATATATCAACAAAGTTGAAATGATAAATTGGCCACCGTTACGATTATAAAAGCTGACGTTACGAGCGTTGGCCCCTCGTCATTCGCTCCGACGAAGGGCTAACGCTCGAAACGTCAGCTTTTATAATCGTAACGGAACTAATTTACCATTTCAACTTTGTTGATATATTCAAATTATTTCGTTACCCCCACCGACGCAGCCCCAAACAGTTTCTTTAAAAATTATCAGCCTTTATTCTAACTTTGGCTACAGAAAAAATATTTTAATGACTATTCCTTCTTGGTGAATTTACAAAGCATTTCCAGTAAAAGCACTTAACAATTATAATGATTATTAGCACTTGGGATGATTTACCATTATATTACTTGTGCCTTCGCTATCATCCTGAGACATCGCCAGAATGATGAGATAGATAGACTAACGGTTTTTAATTTTTTTTTCTTGTCCGAAAATTATCTGGCATATTATCTGAGATGAAAGTGCTTGCCAAAAGACCTCCTACGAAAATAAAGCCTGTTCCATTCACACCTTTCTGATGGCAAATAAGGTTGAAGGGCTCGGAAAAACATCATAACTTTCATTTTCTGGAAATGGCATTTGTCCGGCTGGTCGTGAATGACAATCCTGGCACCAGCAGCGTGAGATAACTGTGGGGTGCTTTGAGACTGTTCTATGAACAACTTCAATTTCAGAACTAAGGACAGTCGAAGAAAAACTGTAGTTTAGTTTTTCTAGCCTTACCAGCCTGATACACGATTTATCCGTTCTCGATCATATTAAATTTCAGTTTAAATTTCCTTTATAATTTAGTGAGGACGCCTTCTACAGAATAGTGTTCATCGATCAAAGAGGAAAAAAAGTGAATATTCTCATATTTCCTTCATGGTTATCCAATCATGATATATTATTTTTCTCAATAGTCAAGTTATTACAGAAATCGTATACTTTCCAACTCACAGTCGGGGTATATTCATGTCACGCATCCAGTGAATAAAAAAGCATGCTCATAGGCTGACCTTATGCAAGTTATAAAAGAAATGAGCAACATACACCGACAATCTCACCTCCAGCAGGTCCAGTATTGTGTGAGTGTAAAATTTTCTGAGGCCCACCAAAATCGTCCAGTCCGCCGTTAAACGTGAAGCAGTTACCAAAACGAAAATCGCAAAAGTTATGCCATTGCTTTGAATAGTTTCTGCGGTAATGAAATAAAATATAAGGTTGAATATCGCCGAAAGGCAGCGCAACCGCTAGAGAAATAAACGATTAAGAGATATGTATGGTTTTTTGTTAATACTACTAACAGTAATCCAGATGGCTAGCTATAGCAGGGTATAGTTTCTCAGTTTTTATTAGAGCCTATATTCGGCCAACTTGGCCAGCTTTCTTATTTTAAATGAAATTAGCTCCAATCCAAATTTATGAATCCTGTCACTTCATAGTTTTTACATGCATTTTACATCGATCGGAAATAGGTCAGCCGGTTTCGAAGAAAAAAAACCTGTCCAGGAGCATCGACACCAAATGAAAAGGCTAGTAAAATGTTTTCAGCTCTGGTAGAAAATAGGTTCAACTTGATTTAACATTGCATATCTGGGCATATCGGATCCTCTATTTTGAATCGATGAATTTCTGGACAGAAACGAGCGATGAATGAGTTACCTGCAGTCATAGCCTCTAAAAGAACACTCGAACACGAAATCTTCATATTGAGGACCTAGTTTGAACAGTGTTGAATGATTCTCCCCTGCAATCTTAGCAAGTAAGGCCTCAAAGTTTGTGCTTTGTTCGATTGAAACTGATAAGTTCACTTGAATAGAAATAAAGGTGACGGTCATCAATAGGGATGAAAACAAGACTGGTTCTTTGAATTTGTGTACTAGATACTGTTTTTCTGGTTCGCGTTTAATTTTATTAGGAATGAGGCTGGGGATCGTTTATCAAAAGCATCACAAAACGACTAAGGTCCTTAAGCCTGCTCTCCGCTTCATCGAGCGTCCCAACACATATTCGAGCGATCAGGAATAATATGGTTCGGACCAATTTATCAATAACAACATGCAAGATTGACTTCCCACTTCACCTGAGTTTGTTCTTAAGCCTGGTTTCCAAATGATTGCTCGGACCGTCTGAGTCTTCCGATTGGAGTCAATTGAGACAGTCTTAGTGGTATTGATGTGCATGGAAACCAAGCCTTAGAAAAACTGGAGGTGCCCTAAGTACTTACCGTGTGAGCTAATACTTGCAATTATATCATCGATGTAGCTGACTGGAAGCTTATCATAGCGAAGCATGTTACATATGGTCACGGCAGGAAACTTGGCATTCTGACGGTAAACACAACCATCGATCATTAAACATCTACTAATGTAGATGCATATATGTGGATTAACAATAATACAGGCAAAGCCCTCACAATAACATGCTTCATTGCCATAGCTGCCATTAGGGATAACTTTTGAAAAGTGCGTAACGTGGATCCATCTGCTTTAAAATTCTTAGAATTCATTGCTGCTGCTTTATTATTTTTTTTATGAATTGTTTTGTTTTGTTGTTGTTGGTGTTTTTCTCGTCTTTTTTCTTATTTTTGTTTGCGCTTTGATTTTATCTGAATTTGGATGGTTTCTCTAGCCTGTTGTGTTACACGATGCTGTAGCTCCAACTACAGGCTAAACAAGTTGAATTCGATGAATTTTTCATTCATTGTATGCTAGCTCTTTTGGATATGCTCTCAGGGATCTCGCTGAACAATCAAAGGGGTTCGCTGTTTTGCAGTAAACCAAGAACACTTACGCTTTCATGTTCGACTTTAACCATGGTTGAGACAGGACGACTGAGGAATATTGAAAACAAATTATACACCTGCAGCACAAACATTGTAGATGCTCCCGATGCAAAATAAGCTCCATAACAAGCGACTAATCACATTGCTGCTCTCTGATAGCCGCCCAAGTCCGTCAGCAGTCGTGTAGCTACAGAAATTATTCAGCAAATGCTTCAATGATTTAGGCTTTTCGTAACCAATCCTGTCATCTTCGTCCATGACTTGCGTCGTTTGAACCCAGGCCTTCCTGGAGAAGCAAAACTTTCGAGAGGAGTAGATTGTTTTTGGTGAGTACAATCTCATAATTACTCTCCTCACAAATAGCTCGATTTCAAGTAACGGTGTAGGAAGCAATTTCAAGGTGTTGAAGGGTCATTAAGCATACTCACGATGTTCTAATGGCTTGAAAAATGCATTGGACTTTTTCAAATATATACTTTGATTCTGTCGCTCCCCGGCGTTTGGCTTGAGAATCTCAAAAAACGAGAATTGGCCGATTGAAAGGGTAAAGTTCAGGATTTTTTTGTTAAACTATTGTTTTGATTTTGCCTTTCAACTGCTTGAAAGAGTCAACAGCGTAATTGAGAAGGCGACTTACGTGATATACCTTTTGACCTCAAAACATACAGTCCGAGGTAAATCAGGGTTTTTACAATTTCTGATGAATCTGAAAAGATACACAATGTAGTTTTCCAAGCCTAGGAAGTAATGGAGCATCCCTTTCTTTGGGGAAATGAGGAGTATAAAAAAAAATGATTTAATGATCGTTTTCACATCATTTTGAAACCAACTTCTCGAACGTCAATCATGCAAAACTTCAGAATGGTCCTTGTAGAGTTCATGGATTGTTCTCCAAATTTATTTTCAGTTTCTTTTTTTTTCAGTTTCTTAGTTCTCTTAAAATGATACAGGACGTCTCAATCAACGGCGCCTACAAGCCCGAAGTTATCGATAACTTCAGATGCCTGATGACAGAACGTTTCAACCGAAAAAAGCGAAAAAGAAGAAGTAAAAGTAGGGATTAATATACTTTACCTTAAAAAGGTAACGATGTAGAATGATATGGTAAACCTAAAGATCCGAACTAGAGAACGTGGGTGATGTTATTAGCCTTGTAGATAACGCAGTTGAGTGATAACTATGTCTGACGACCAATTTTATTAGTCAGTAAATATTATAATGTATCAAACTTCTATGGAAACCAGATCATATTAGTAAATATTCTGTATTGTCTATGCTCCGTTTGATCTATACACTTTTCACTAAAATAATTCTAATGAATGACATGACTCTTAAGAGTAACGCTATTTGTCTTTACCAAAGCATCTCTATCTACATAGACATAATCAGTCTTGATGCTTTTCTTTCTCGTACCTTCTCAGTGACCTATAGCTACAGCCCGCCGATTACTGAATCCATAAATGACAGCCTACAAACATCAGTCTTCTCGGTCTCAATACCGCCTGACAGTATTTCATATTTTAATCCAGTTATTTTATATTTTAAGCCAGTTATTTATGTTAAGTGGCCAAGTCATTCTCCGTACTTTGCAAAATCGAAAAATTAGAAAAAAACGGCTGACCCTCGCTTTTCGATGAGTCGCCTATTTACCATCTTTAATATTTTACATACTCACGAATCGCCCGTTGTCGTCGAGTCTCACCCCTCAGTCCTGCGATACTGCGACAACAAATTTAAATTATTTAGCCCAAGTTAAGAATATTCATTGGCCTTAGTTTTGTAGATTGAATTTTCATCGATCCATCGATTCTACAATTCTACGTCTTATGACCCAAGCTCGAAAGCATAAAGAAAATCTAAGCTGTTATCCTGCACGATGCGAGAACCGATCTTAGAAGTTTTCTAGATGGTGTGCTGACTTGCAGGCCAGCAGAGTCAAGAAGCTAAAATGAGTGCCGGTGTTTTCTAAATTCGAACTAATATGTTAAAAGAAGAGAACGGTCAACATTCTTCTTAATTATGTTGTTCATTTCAATCACATCCATGTGAAGATTTAGAACGGTCAAGGTGTTTTCCATGCAATGTTTTGATCAAATCTATCTTCAAGTCATTTTTAATTTATTACCTTTATTAAGTTTCTTTTACTATTATTATGTACTTTACCAACTGTGTACTTCCTAGAAGTCAACTACTAATCGGCTTTTTTTACTATTATAATTATAGAGTCAGCTTGACTGTGTAAACTATATTCAATTTGATACCAGCAGGCATGAAACCTCCAGGGCTGCTATGTCCTGGTTTATTTTGTAGGTAAAATAAATTGCTAAAACATTAAGTCGGGTGGAAAAAGCGATCAATTATCATGCAAAAGTGAAATGAGCTAAACTTGCACTGATAACCCAAACCATTGGTAGCTTAAGCCAGGCTGAAATGAAAAAATTAAAATCATAATAATAAAAAATTAAAATAAGGTTTAGCTGCAACGGTTCGGCATTGAAAACCGTTGAGATTTGGAATGATGAGACTCGAGATTAATTCTCTTTAGTGACGTTCCAACAAGGCCATTTTGTTAGCAATAAAACATAATTATTGCATTAACGAGTGAATCTTACCATGAAGGCATATTATGGAGTTCACACTTATAGCTGTTAAGAATAAATACTAAAGCTGGAGATGCCGATAAAAGTTGGAGTTTTTACATGGAAGTGTCAACTGTAATACGATTACAACTTTGGTCTCTGGAGATGTCCAGCATTCTGGTCTCATGTTCAGATCTTAACGAAACTTCGTCTCGCCCGTTGAACCATCCTTTTAGAAGACACTTGATTTCTTTTCGGTAATTTGCGTTTGTTATGGTGTAGCACACTGGATTGGCAGCGCTGTTAGCAAAAGTTAAAATGTTGCAAAATGCAACCAGCTCCCAGAATTCTGAAAATTCGTCCTCGGCGTTGCCAAAGTCCAGCCATAACCACATGATATTGGTTGGGAGAACGCAGACTGCGAACAGAATGGTTACAGCAACCAACATGCGAGTAACTTTAGAAGCTTCTTCGTTCTTGGCATGTTGAAGGAATCTGTTTTCTGTTTCTGACTTCTTCTTTCCTAACTCCTTACAAATGCTTACATACGCTGCGGCGATAATGCTCAGAGGAGCAACATACTGTGCAACAAAGAGAACTACCGTGTAAACCTTCCTGCTTTGGACGTCTTTCCAGGTTTCGTCGCATGACCCGGTTTCGCCGATTCCCAGAACATTGATGTACGGGGAGACAGGTGCTATGGCCAGCAACCAAATAATTGCAATCAGCCACTTAGCGTGGGTGATGCTAAGCTGTCGTTGTAACGGGTGTAAGATGGCCCAGTAACGAGTCAGACTGACAGCTGTTAGTGTGAACACTGATGCAAATAAGGACATGGTCTGGAGCGGATAAAGGACACCACACATGAACGAACCATAGGGCCATTTATAATTCATCTCTTGAACAGGTATGTCAAATGGGATGCAAATCAGCGTGAGTGTCAGATCTGCGAAAGCCAGATTCAGAATGAAATAATTTGTAACGGTCTTCATCTTTCGCTTCCTGAATATAATAATGCAGACGAGAGTGTTTCCAATGGCGCTGACCAGAAAGATGATTGCATACAAAGTGAGCTTCAAAACTTTTGAGTAAACGTTCACTTGAATTTCATTGGACTCTCGAGTGACATTATCCGAATAGCCACCAAGTTTGTCTTTCGTAAGATTGAAAAGCAAACTGTTTGATGTTGAATTGGTCATCTTTATGAATGCCTGACGATTTTTTTTCTCAGTTAAAACGTCTTCGGGCTGTTTATCACCAACCACCAGGATCTGCAAAGAGAATAAATGTTTGATAAGTACAGCTGTAATTGGTTCACCTCTGGAGAGTAAACAAACTCGATAGGACACTTTCATATCGTTAAAACATTTAATTCTCGAGTGAACTTTCTCATTGACAATCAACAAAATAATCGAACCAGAGCTGAGGTTTAGGAATGGATTACCGCTTGATTAAAGTGCCAATTTCCGTACGGCGTCCAAGCAACATCATATCAGTGATCATGGGTAGCAATTCGCCGCACTTTTTAAGGCACCTAATGTATTCATTGCTTTCAATTTTAGGCACTTCAAGAAACCTCATAGAGCTATTAACTTATTAAAAATTTAAAATTCAATGCCAAAGAATTATTGAAAACAATTTCTTCGATAGTGTTTCTTTTGCCAGGCCGAGGAACGACTATTTTAATCATTTTTTTTTTCTTTTTTTAACACTATTTTGATTAATCTCTTCATTTGTTTCGATAAATAAAAGGGCTTTTTCAAATTCACCTTGGGTCAGGTCGAGATGACATCCCCATAATGCTTAAATTTTCTTCGACACGAAGCGTAAACAGACAAACCTAGCAAAACAAAATAAAACGAAAGAAAAGCATATAATCATACGAACAAACAAAACATGTAAAACCAGAAGAAAATTTTTTCGCGATATATGAGGGAAATTTAGCAAACCCGACCTAAGCGCCGCTCGCCGCAACGAAATATCAATCCACTCTCTATTCTTATTCTTGTTAAAAAGATCTAAAAGAAGAATAAAAGGTGATGACAGAGGAAACACAGGAAGCAGCTCAAAGAGATGATACCGAGTGATTCGAGACAATTTTAAAAGTTGACCAATAGCGCATTTATGAATTGCTGTTTTGTAGTGAGCCTGCTGATACAGTGAGGGTTATTAGATCGATGTCATTTTCTTATTGATGGCGGGGGTCGTAACTCTTCGCCAACTGCGCCGATGAATATCGTGTGTCGCCAGTCAGTCGTAGTGAATTTCGCTAAAACATGCTCTTTCTTCAGTTATTTGCCTTGTGCCTTAAAGTCTATTGCAATATTGAAAACAAAGTGATAAACATTTTTGTTTCGGGAGTAATAAAACACCTTGAAAATGTGAATATCAATAACGAGAAACTTCTTTTCACTTAATCAAAGCAATATGCCAATATTTTCTTCCCCTATTATCGGAAATGGGGTGTAAGTTGTTTATCTATGATTTCAGTTTAGCTTCAACAATTTTACTCACGGGCATCGAGACATTCTTACTCAGATATTGTTTAGAAATAGACTCCAGCCGGTGACAGCTAACAAAATTTGATTAAGACGGTTTTTTTTCACCTACTTTCTATTTTGCCATGTCAACTGCAACATTTACTTTAACCATGCTCGTTGTTGATTTTCCTCTTAGGAGAAACTTAAAACTCGGATGGCTGTGAAGATCGATTCGTGCGACCTTCCTCAGTTAACAAATGTTTTGCCTGACGCTAAACGAAAAGAACCTTTTCAGTCCTGAGTAAGAAATAATAGGGCAAAAGATTCAGCGACTATGACAAATATTCTAAATCAAGCTACAAAGATGTTTTTGTTTTGTTTTGCTTTTCTATTTTTTATTTTTTTTTTAGTTTTTATCACGGAGAAGAAATGTTTTACCCGTTTTGAGATTATGTAGGTTAGAAGATTTGTTTACTAAGTGGCTTATCCGGTATTATTTATTATTCATAACCGAAGGATTCGTAAACTTAACTTAGCTATCCTATATTGCTAACTATTCTAGAACTATTAAATATTTTCCACAATGCTGGTGCACCATGCAACACTGAATATTGCTGGCTAAATATATATAGCCTTATTACATTAGTAAATACGTTAAAAGGATGCTTCAAGTCCCGTGTTTGTTCAGATGCCTAAGTTCTGTCTCTAAATGGTTCGGTCAACGCGCATAGACAAAATGAAGTTCGATTCATCATGCAAATTTTGAATAGTTACCCAACATAAAAATGTTCTCGAATTTCCTTAACACATGGTATAATTTTTGCAATCTTTTTCAATATACGTCGTCGTCAATAAAGCATTAATCCTACTTTCAGAATCGTCTTGTGAGGGGAATTCTAAAATAATCTAAAACTACAATCTCTTGAAATCGAAATAGTACAAAGCTCGTACAACGCCTAACTTAGCAACCCATGATGATGGCTCACAGAAAATGCAAATCGCTATACGATTCTTGCGTGAGAATAACAGTTACATGTCCACGTTTGAACGCAGTTGCCAGATTGAAATGATAATTGTAATTGCAATTATCCAAAACTAACATGTGACTTACTTTAAAAAAAAGTGCCGTCCAAAATGTAGGTTATTCGCCTTTCTACCGTTTCACAACGATGTGTCTGTCAAATTAGAAGTATAGTTTAAAGAGCGGCGTATTTACTGAGAATATGCGCAAAATTGAACCCATTTGTTCACCGAAGTTTTGACTACCTTAAATTAAACAACTGTCATATTCAGCCTCCTGCATAAGCAAAGCATTGATTGTGTCAAAGAAAAGCTAGTGAAACAATTGCATAATCTGCTTTTCAGACAAGTTTTAGTTCGAAAATTGTCTTTTTTTTTCGAGATTTTAAAGTATAAGCATGAATTCATTACGCACAGTTGTCCACCTAAAATTAGTGCGACACGATCGTAAACACATAAAACACACTTTGCATGGCCGACTTATGACAATTACCAGTGTAACATCGAGAAGATTTGAATACGAAATGGACAAAAAAATGTATCAAAACAAGGAGAAGCTTAACAGAATTAGAAAATATTTTTTGTGAACACCCGCTGTTTAGATTAAGATTTGGAGAAGATGTATTGTTTGCGGCTTCCTGATTTTAAAACGAAAGATCGAGTTCCAAGCCTTCTTATTCGGTTTCAGGTCGGATGAGCCTTATTTAATTTGTTTTGCTTGAATTTGCTTTAGAAAAAGAGCAATTTTCCTATGAGACTTTCTATAAATGTGTTATTTTATTTCTGTTTTGAAAAGGACATCTATTGTTGTGCATTAATTAATAAGCCAACTTTGCCGCTCACAAAGGAACTAATAAAAGAAAGTTTCGGAATGGCTTCCAGAAAAGTTTATGCTACTTCCAAGAATATAATGTACTTTTTTTATCGTAAAGCTAAAAAAAAAATAATAAAAATTTAGTTTCTTTTGGTAAACCAAAATGATTTTTAGCTATTTTGAAATATCGACAGAACAAGCGCAGATTTGCGAACTGTAAATAAAGAAATTTCAAGTGACATGTCGGGAAAAAAAATTACGATCGTCCTGTAATTTTCCGATGATTTTTTTGTTTGTTCTGTAAGAGAGATGTTAGCTTCTAGCCTCAGATTGCTTTTTATAACAGTAAATACTGAAATTATGACCCGTCGATTACTTACCTTGTTTTCATGACCACGTTTGCAGCGATGTTTCGCCTATTAATCAGAATCTGATTACATAACTTGAACGCGAGTTTCCTATTGCTCACGTCTCTAAAACTATATTTACTAAGACCTTCTTTCCACACTCAGCTAATGCTGCAGCTCTCGATTTGATGAAGATTCTCTTCACACAATATTCATTTAACAATCCTTGTTAGAAACTATTGAAAAGTAAATACAGAGCTGGAAGGCGCTCTGGTTGAGATACGAGACCTTTAACTTGTACAGAAGGCTGATTGTAGTTTGAAAAGCATTATGGTTACAGTTATAGCATGGTGGGCCCATTTGAGTCGTGTTGACATTTGCAAAAACGAAAAGTCTTATTATTAATTTTATTTTACCTATTATTACTATTACTATTATTATCATTATTATTGTTATTATCATTGTCATTGTTTCTTAAAGGCACTTATATCTGCGATCGTCAAGGTTTTTTTAATATGTCACTTTCAGTCATGGATACTCTCAAAAAAAGTTGAATTGTATATTATGAGAAATACAAATATTCGATTATTTTCCATAATACTGAATAGTTTCACTAGAAATTTCATTTGTCAAGTTTATATGCCTTTACTATCATCGACGCTGTTTTGTTGTTGCTTTTTGTTTTGTTTTGTTTTTTTCGTCGAAGAGGACATTCAATCTACTTCTAAGTAATTGTTGGGAGTGTGTATTCACCAACACCATTGTGCCATGAGATATTTTGATGTGATCTAACCTTACCTTCATGGAAAAAAAAAAAACCACGTTAAGGGATACACGCAACGGTTGCTAATTTCGATGTTTACCTGACACGCACTTATTTAGAAGGTGGAACAGTTTACGAGGATTATTTGACAAAAGGTGTCGACGAGAAAAGAAGAAATTGCAGGTAACCTAAACTTAGCTGCCCAGCATTACGAACCAAGGCGATAAGGAACTAACATGCAAGAGTGTTAACTATTATTCACATGCTAACTAAGTTCCATTTCTTCCTCTTCTCTGTCATACTTAAAGCCACAAAAAACGCCTTACCGTAATAGGGTGAAGACTAACTCCCAATTTAGTGTTTCAGGAAGCACGAATCTTCCTTTTGTAGTCGAGAGTTGAGAAAGCGAAATGACATGTAAATGCTCCCCTTATCAAAGGCGTTGAGGACGTTTTTAACTCCGCCTGAACCCAAACAAAAGAGGTGACATGTTGCTTCCTTAGCTCACAATATTGACTCACACGTAACGTGGTAACACGCAAGTAAATCACGTTTGACTCGTAAACGAAACTTCTCGTCAATAAACATTAGTCACGTTTGTCACGTTTTCGTTTTAACGAATTCACTTATAGCTTCTCGAAATCATTTAGATTCCCTTAAGCGGCCCCTTTCTCGAGGTTAAAGCTTCAAGCCATCGTAAATTACAATTAGCAAATTTTAGGACAATAATTAGCTTTTACTTGCGAAATAAAAGAAGCCGACTTTTCGATCGCTATGGCGTGAGTAAACTCTGGATTTGCAACGCACTTTTGAGAAATTACTTCAATTAATGTTATACGTCCTACTGCTTCCTATTCCTAGATTGTATTAAAACGATTGTATCTTGAATTCTACTCAGTTTTGCAATGATCCATCTAATTAGCTTAAAACGTCTTCGAACAATATGTCAGGTTCTGTTTGCCAAAAATGCAAACTCCAAGATAATTACTGCATTTATTTTTCTTAATTTTATATTTTATCTCGGTACATTTTCCTTTGTTATTATTATTATTATTACCATTATTAGTAGCAATACAGGCACACCTTTAGCTTTATTTCCTTCAAAATGGTAAGAAATAACATATTTAACGTTTGTGGATCACTATCCCAAAAAAAAGTTTATCTTTAGCAGAACGTTTCGTTGACTCGTAGACGATCTGAGTGGTTTGAACGATTCACGTAAAGTAGATTACCGTGAGTCCAGGGCCGCCTCAGACCTTCGTGAATTAAGGTGGTCTCTGACCCAACAAAGTGACTAGTTTTGAAAGCTAAACTTTTAGTGAGTGACCAGTTTCAACTGGCTTAGTTGAACTTGAGTTGTAAATAAAACGAAGTCATCGAGCCCGTTTGAGTTTTCAATCCTCAGACAGAAACGTGTACCGGGAAACAGTGAGTGTTGTGGATGGAACCCCGTGGTTCTAACATGTGGCAAATTTTTTGAAGAATTTTTTAACGTCAATGGATGACCATAACCCGCTTTATGATCTACAGGTCATTAAAAATTAACGCAAGTGACGCCTAATAAATGGATGAATGACAAAATAAGTAAATAGATGAATGAAAACAAAAAAGCATTGTTTGTTCGTTTTCTTAGATGGACTTCTGACCCCATTTTACAGCAGGACCTTTCGGTTTTAACGTATAACTTAAAATGAAAAATATTAACTGATGTAAAATATGTAAGTAGCTTTCGCTTTAGAGAAACTTCTTTGCCTGAGCAATGGACAATCACCCAAGAAATATTTGTCTTATGCGTTCATTCTGTGGGTGAGAAGAAAATTTTCCCAATTTCCTGATGCCTACGTTAGAAATTTCTTTTTTAATCTTTAAAGATCAGGTTTGAATATAAAGTAATCGATTTAATCTGTTGAGATCATGCGCCATAGCATGTCGAGCTTACCCTACTTTTAACGCTGTTCAAAGGTATTACCATACACTGAAAGTAACTTTATTGTTCGCGGAGAAAGACCTTGGCCTCATTATTACAAAACAAAATCAAAACTGAGGCACTAGAGATTTTCCTATCGTTTCAGGCAGATCATTGCTTTATTGAGTCTTAATCGCCTTCAGTGTTCACTGAAGGCGAAGGTCAACACGAAATAGTTACTCGACTAAATTTAGTTTCTTTCGCAATTATATACAAAGTTTGTTTATGGCAAAAGGAGAGTTGTAACTTAGAATATATCTTTCGATTATTGTAGCCAGGTTTTTGATAAAAAATGTCATTTCATTATTATCCGCTTGCGTTTCGTGTTGCCTCTGCTGTGAGAGGGATCGTCCCTTTCGATCACACCTTGGAATTTGGAGTTTTTCGTAGGTATCAACATTAATCTTATTTCGCTTACATCATCGAAGAAATTACAGGGTAACATACCTGGCTAATAACAGATAATGTTTGGCTGATTAAATGACGTTGATGGCCGAGCGTTCCTTGCATTCCCAACGTACCACGATCATGCCATCATCGCAGCAGCTTGTCTTCATTTTGTACATGAAAAGATGTGTGATCACTTTATCATAAAGCGAACGTATTCAGGATTTCGGCGGATTTGGCGAGAAAAGCAATTATTCCAACTCTGGCCACGTGTGTAAAATTCAATTGAGCCGAAAGGTACTTCGTCTGATAAGGATTCAGGATGTTGGAGATCAACAAAGCATTACGTTGATAAAAAATTACGCCAAGCTTGATATAAACATCGATATTGGTATAACGATGCCGTCCCTGTCAACATCAAACGCGTTCTGCGTGAAAATTAACTTTACCTTCAATGCCAGCATATCGCACTAAACAGCAAGCCAGGGTAAAAGACCATTTTCATGATCAAATTATCGATTGTATTAATCATAGAAAAGCAAAACCTTGTGTTTTGCCTTAAGTGTGTTAAAAAAAACCCAAAGCGTGACAAATGGACCGATATCTGCTCCCAGCTAAGTAAGCCTTGGAAATGTGCTGATCAAAAAGACAAAGCATACAGTTTTTTTTTCTTTCTTAAAGCAACAGACAATTTCGCTCTATTAAAATCATAAAGGTTTCCGTAAAAGAACACTTAAAATTATTATTTTATGCAAAACGCGATGCGGTTATTTGCTGTAGGCTTCCCACTATCAAAAAAGCCATCTTTCTCATAAAAATTTGCAAGTTTGTTTTTCCGTTCGCAAATTTTTTAAGCAAGGAATAAGTTTCCATCGAGATAAAACAAGAGAAGCCGTAGATGGAGATAGAAATCGAAACACAATACTCAATCTGCATAATATGATCTAAACTGACAAAAGACAACTTTTAGCAAGCCCCGAAGCAACACAACTGCGAATTTTCGTGATGATTATGTGAAAACGTGACAGTTCTAATCACTTTTTCTGTTCACATCAGTTACAGTGGCGTACACTGTATTGGTGATCAATACCAGATAACGCAGTAGAGAATCAAGTGTGCAAAGGATGACGCGTGCAAAGGATGACGCGTGCAAAGGTTCTCAGTTAATAATTACGACTCCCTGAAAGCTTTGTTCCCAGATTTAAAAAAAAAAATATATGAAAGTACGAATTAGGTAAATGTAAGTTCATTGGAATATGACATCCTCTATAGGCGATTTTACAACGACTGAAGAAAAAGAACAAAACAAAGTACTCAGGATTTTCATATTTATTTTCCTGTTGGTTTAAATATGCATTGCGTCACTTTTTGTCGCACTTTTTGTTAAGACACTTAAAAGCGCGTTCAATTTTTTACCTTTGAGGCGCTCTTTGCCGACAGTGAATTTGATTTCTCTGATCTACTGGTTAAAATTTACCCTGAAAAAACTTAGAAAACTATCGGAAAAACAAAGACAACTTTTTATAGACCTAGTTTGAGAGAGAAGTGTCATCGGTGCTGGATGCAAAACTGAAAAAAGAAAAGATGAAGAGAAGATCATATGGTTTGGAATTTTAACCATAAACTCGTGTACTGAACCGGATGAGTGATGCATTCGACATCTTTAGGAAACTTCATCACTGATGATTTCTTTCCACTTAATTTAGTATCAGGAGACGTTCCAGTGTCTGAAACTGAAGAGCTCGATCATTTACTTGCAATTACAATATGGACAGGCAGGCACTTTTGGCACAGACGGGTTAATCCTCTTTAGCAAACAAATCATTTATTATTCTTCTCTCCGCACATCACACATGATGTATATAAATATATAGCGTCTACATATCGGTTTCTTATAATCTTTGCAACAATTAAGAGGGAAAAAAAAAAGGAATTTATTCAGGTGGTAACAAGGGAAACGCTGTTTAAAGTAGGAGTTGTATATTTCTCTAGAGTTTCACGATCGTTTAGATCCACTCATTTTTTGATCAAACCTACTTTGAGCTGACCTTAATCGTCTCTCATTCATTTCATTTTGTTTCACTAGTTTCTTAATGGCGTTACTTTCCTTCGCGATATCCAAAAGGTGTTACTATGAATGAGGCGGCAAAAGAGGTTGAATGAAAATTAATGTCAACTAAAGCTTACAAAATGCCTTTTTTAAGAGGATATCCGAATGTCCGGTACCCAATGAATGAGCACAGTCTTTTTCCCTGACGAAAAACGTACGAACAATCTAAGGCTTATTTTTTCACTCTAACTAAAAATAGTGCTCATCCTGAAAAAATATGAATAAAAAGAGCATATTACAAAACATATTCGAACGCTCCCGGTTAGAGCGTTGGAGTGTTGTGCGGGAGGTCGAGGGTTCGAGCCCCGGCCGGACCAACGTCGGCTCAAGGCCTTAAAATAATTAAGAATATGCCACCTACAGACTATATCATCAAGAAATGGTTAGATATTCTAGTCTTCTCGGATAGGGATGAATAAATGGAGGTCCTGTCTCCTACAGGGTTAGTGGTAGGAGACGTTAATTTCCCACGCACGAGATTATTGTGTGATGGATGTCCTCCCCTGGGGTGGGATAGATGGGTTAGGATTGATTGTAAAGCGCTGTTGATCTGTCCTTGTAAATAGCGCTCTATAAGTAATAAATTATTATTATTATTATAAAAGCATTTCTTAAGAGCGACGCATATTACAAGGGAAGGTTAAAACTAACAACACTTTTGGAAGCTGTACATAATTCATCGAAGTTCCCCCTGAACGATGTTTTTGCCGTCGGTATGCGATCTTTTATGATCCCGCTATATCAGAGACTTAAAACTGACCATATTTATTTGTTTGCGGAAATTGTGGTTACATTGTTACGCTCGGCTTGTTGATAACGTATTGACCAAAGAGTTCTACATTTTGGGCTAAAGAAGTCAAGAGGGTCCCCAATAGGTTTTTCGGGATCCGGGATTTGGCTTATTTGAAGGCCGGGATTTGAGATTTTGAAGGAAAAGGGGGACGAGATTCGGGATTGTATTTATGACCGGGTCAAGTGATTTGGCGATTTTAACAGGCGGGAATCGGGAAATGTCGCTTTAAAGAAACCGAGACTCGGGAACTCCAGAGGCTGAAATATGCAAAGAAAATCAAGCTGTCATCTTAGCTAGCTCATCTTAGTAACGTCGAAAATGGTCGGAAATAGTCGAACAATGACCTAGGTGACATCCACGTTTTCCACGACCCTGTCACGCTGCTCTGTGACCCCTATGGTGATCTGTGGTCTATTTTCGTGAACCTTGGACACCTTGGCCGTAATGAGAATCCAATTTGACAATGTCTTTGTGACTATTAAAATGTCTTTGTGGAACTATTACATTGCGAATGAAGACAATGAATTGCGAGAACTTGGACAGTGAAAAAGGACATGGAGAGTTTTATAACTTATAACGACGAGGCCGACGATGATGTTGGTGGAATTCCGTCGTTGGATCGCGAGGCAACTTTTTTGCTTGGAACGGTTTTACGTTTCCGGGAAGAAATGTTCGCTTCAATAGCAGAATTATAGTTTAATTGCAGCGAATTGCTAAAGAAGCTCCTAGATGATAGCAATCATCAAATAAACATTTCGCATTAAATTTAGCCGTAGGTGACCAAAGCGTACTATAAGAGTTTGTATGGATTTAAATTTTTTTTTTCCTTTGAAAGCTACGATACAGTGACTCGTACTCTTTAATTCGCGTCAAATTTGGTCAAATGGCTAACAGAAGCGTTTCGGCGACATAAAGAGGACACCACTTAGAGAGGTTCGAACTTTATCGTAGGTTTTCAAAGGAAAACAGAAATAGTTTTCGTTCGAAATTGAAATCCGTACAGGCTCTTATTTCAACCTCTTGTAGTACGCTTTGGTTACCGGTGATTACGGCATTTTGGGCCGGAATATGTAGCACTGTTAAACTGGGGTCGAAAAGAATATATGTTTCAGTATCTGTTGAGCACAATTGTACTCGATTTTATGGAATTTCCAGATGATCGTTGCCATGGCTGAAAATTGTAAATGAGCAATTTGTCTTCTGAGTTGCGATTGACGGTGACTTATCATATGTGTAGTGAACAGTGAAGATGCCGTAGTACGTCGTGATATGTACCCTTAAATGGGAACTGAAACCTAAAATTGATATATTGTTTGCATTCATTTCTAGTTAGCTTTAGAGGAGTAAGATAAATATATCTTATTAACTAAGCGCAAGGGCCGTACTGGGAGAATATTGGCACGAGGTCTTGACAGTACGGACCGAGCGCAGTGAGGTCCGTACAAAAAAGACCGAGGGCCGATATTTTTCCAGTACGGTCCCGAGCAAGCTTGGTTAATAAGAGATTTATTATACGACTGAAACTCAAAGGGACACATGTGCGGTATCATTCGGGACCATTCGGAACAGTGCCCGGTCCAATACTAAGAGAATATTGACCGGCAATAGAGCATTTTGATTGGTTGATTTTAGTTATTGGCCCTCTGACTGCCCGAGTCGTGTAATAAAGTGTCGATATTCATTTTCGTTCACTTCTTGTTTTTTACGAGAAAATTCGATTTGAAGTTGCCTTTTCCCCGCTTTTAGGGGTGTAAGACCGTCGGCTCAAAATAGGTCAGCAGCGGTCGTTTATGACGTCAGTGGTAGGGAACCAACTTAAGAAAAACAACTGTTACTATTTCATTTTCGTAGTTAATCCCCATTACAAGTCACGCAACTTCGATAACTCCATAACCAAACCAAATTTCTGTAGGAAGAGTACGGGTTTATTATCTTTCTTCCCTACCAGTGACGTAAGAGCGAGCTAAAATGACCGCTAACATCGATTTTCTGAGCCGCCGTACTACGAGGCTAAAATACCACTTTAAACTATTTTTCCGAGGCGAAGTTGGGCCCAAAGACTGAAAAAACCCTCGAACATTGCTATTTGAACTATAAGCTGCAATTTAAAAATGGTTTATTTTTAGGCTTCAGTTCCCCTTTAATACTCATCATTGATCGCTATCTCCGAGAGACACTTTTTTCAGGGATCGAAGTGATCCGGAAGGCAGGTGTTATCGAACATAAGAGGCAAAACAGAAAAAAAGAAAACAAAAAAACAAAAAAAAGCAGCTATAAAAACCATGAAAATAACTCATTGACTGACGAAACTCGTTTAAAACCAGTCATGAAAAACAAATGAACTAGATCATCGTTTTAGTGCAGAGAGATACAGCTAATTTGAGTCTGCTGTGAGGGAATCTGAAACAGAGCTTCAAGGATCATTTTTGCTGAAGTAAGGAATTAAGAAAATATGACTGGGATCGGGATTAGCCGGTAGAAACCGTCGGGATCTCGGGATTGAGGGAAAATTCCGGTTGGGATGGCGGGATTGAAGAAGCCTATTGGAGACCCTCAGTCAACACTCGAAGAATTGCAGCGTATTTGCCCGCAATGAAATACGGGTGCAAGATCACAATTATTTGCACAGGCACAAATGCCGACTGTTTCATTACCGACGCCTGCTCTATATCTCTATCAAGCCGCAAAATGCATGCCCCTTATCATCGTACAACCCATGTCATAACGTTGGTCTGTAGAGCTAATTTGCTTTTGTGGTTGCAGGCTAAAATTAGCCCTCTCACACTCCATTCCATTCCGCAGTGATCTACTCTTCTTAACCTAGAATTAACAATGCTCAAAAGCGAAATTCCAAGCAATGTTTTCACTACTCTTTTAGTGACGTTTGTATTGAGTGTGATTTGCTTAATCTTGTTTTTCTGTGCGTATCTAGGTGTGCCGTTAAGATAAATGATAATATCAACAACACTGCCCTTTCGCTTTTTTTACAGCATTTCCTGTACAGCTTAATGTACCAGCCTAAGCCTGAGTTCCATCCGTGATCAATATCATATAGCCCTCCAAGGACAAACTCAAAGTGTAACATTCCCTAGGCTACGTTACACTTTCAGTCTATAACTTCACGTTTCCTGGCCAGTCACGACTTGTTCAACTCTAATATAGTTGAATAATATATCTCCTGAAGAACTCTCGGTGAGTAATTTATAAAAGATAAAAGCATACTACTACTGGGAATCTATGGCTGTTTCTGACCATACTTGTACTGAAATTATTTCGTCCGAAAAATTTTCCGAGTGACTCAGAAATAGTTTAAAGGGCTAATACATGTATCTGTGTTATCATAACCTTTAGTTGCCACGCATCGATTGTGCTGGAAAGCTTTTTTCATAATGTATTTATCTGGTGCGAAAAGGAAATCATGAAAACTACACCATCTGCCTTGAATATTTGTTATTGTTATCAAGCATTATTGACATAAAACTGATATCATTACCAACTTGGTAAAAGATGGTAGAGTATTGGTCGTTGGTACAATAAGAAATTTTCTGCCCACACAAGCCATCCGTGAAACCCAACGCGAATGCCAAACCATTCACATTTTCCAACACTGATTGATAATTGTTGGGGGAAGATAATCAAAATGTTCCAACTTGTCTCTCAGGGATTGTAAATAGACATTCGGGTATCTAATTCGCAATCTCTGGAAGATATCACTGTCCTGATTACCTTTTAACCGCATCTGGCATCGTGACACGAGAGTTGACCTACCAAGGGTAGGGTAACAGCCCACGGCACCACATAAGATAAAAAAGAGAACAGTAAAGAATTGCGGGCATAACAACAGCGTCTAGACGGAACTTTTATCCCCACGCCACAACGCATGGCCTTATTTCGAAACAATATATTCCATCTGCAGCATTATTACCGTGACAGGGCTCTTCAGTAGCACCTCGACTGATCTTTTCTTATCGAGATGAGTAAAAATGAACTGTAAATCAAATAAAATAAAAAAAGCATAAAGATCCCATGCCTGTGTTTCCTCTATGACAAGTGGGTTGACCCATTACTATAGAGGGCAATTGCCAACAGCACATCACAGCGCCTAGACGACAAGGGGCGATATGATATATTTTTTTTTAGTGATATCGATCCCCGATATCGTGAACTCTTATCAGGAGAAAAAAAATCAGTGTTTATCTTACACGTAAGTTCTAAGAGTTTTTGGGATTCTGTTTTGAGCATAGGATCAAACGATTTGTAACTGCTTACAATGCGTTTGGTGTCCAAACATACTTGGGGACACGCTATGCAAAACGTGAGGAAGACATGCAGAACATGTATGCAAAATACATTTTTATACTTTGCATTTGTAATATTAGCGGTTTTGCCTAGCAATGTATGCACAAGAACTGAGACCAAATTGCTTTAAAATAAACGCCAGCAAATAAATGACGTGGAAAATCTTTCCAGACACTTCGTAGATCACTTTTTTGGTTGCTTGGAGTAGAGTCATTTTTTGTAGGTTTATCACGCACTACGATATATTAATTTTGAACTCCTTTCTTATGAAATATCGTTTTCCATGAAAGAATCATTGCAACGACAGGAATGAGAACTTGTCTGACTCTACCTACTAGGACAATTTATTCAAATCAGTTTCGTCCGCGAGGAAGAGACAGATTACGACTTATAGAGAGGACGAAAAAAACAAAATGTAATTTGATTATTTTAACGTAAATCGTTTTCTCTTTATTTCATTAGTCAGAAGGTATGCAAAAAATTGACTGCCAGTAAAAAAAAGAAATAAATAAAAAAAGATACATCCTGACTAACTTTACTGACGAGACTTGTCAATGGCTTTTTTTTATTATTTTTTGTTTTAGAAATAGATTACCACAAGGGGAGTCAGGTGACATTGAACATTCATATGTCAAAGCAGACTATACCTCAGCGATCGCGTGTAATGATCCACCAACTTAGGATTTGAGGTAAGTGCACGAGGTATTGATGTAAATGGATGAAGTTTCAGAATTCAGAACAAAGCAAGAAACCTAAAACTGAAGGAAGGGATGGGTTTTTGTTAACTAAAGTAGAGAAATTGATTCTATCTTTCTCGTTTTATGGTTATCTTGACCTTGAGTGCGTCGTTTCTTTCGGGAAAAAATGTGTTCCGTTTCATGATGTTATTATTCACTCGTTTCTAGTAAGTGTAAAACGCATGTGATTGAAGAGGCTAGTTGGTATTAGCAAAGCCAGACAATAACTTTGTCATTTCCTCTCTACAATAACAGCAAAGCTATTTTTGATTTATTGGTCATGATGTTTGAATCCTTGAATAAAGAGTGCTTTTCATGATTGCTCAACCTTTTTACTCCAGTGTCCATGTTTACGTAAAATTCTCAGGTTAGGGATGTGTTCGGGAAAAAATGTAAGGGCCAAAATCGAGCCAAAGAGAAATACAACCGTATGCTATATTTATTCGCCGTACGTACGTATCCTAAACGTCACAATACCGGGTCCTCGCGTTTCGCGCGTGAGTGTTGTAGCCTCGCGTGTTTCGCGCGTGAGTGTTTCTGGTTACACAATAGTTTGATTATTGTGTGTGGAAAGACAAATCGACATAAAACCAGCCAAAAAAATAAAAAAAAACAATCACAGCAACCTTATGCCATCTGTTTGAATGTTCTAACGGCCTTTGGAAAACGTAGCCTCGCGTGTTTCGGGCGTGAGTAATCGTCATTCGCAAGCGCCGCTGGCGAAGGCGCCTAGTTTGATTCTAAGAACCGTTTTGTATTTTCTATTTTCCTGTAGAGATGCAGAACAAATGAGCCATTTTTCAAAAATAAACTTAATGTATAATATAAGTTTGAAAGGCTTTTGTTGTCTTAATTTTGAATGGCGTTAAGTTGCTGTCTCTGTAACATGATTATGCTATATATAATGTGCGTTTCCGAACTAATCTTTAACTGTCATGGAGATTGGAGATCACCCTAAAGAAACAAAAAAGGAAAGGAAAGGAAAAACGATAGTGTATAATTTTCGATATGGATCTTAGCAAGGTTTAGCCATTCTCTATATTTCCTCGTTAAGGCGATGATGCCCCAGTCTCGTATGATAGAGCTAAGCTAATCAACATACTTATTGTGGAACGCCTATTGCCTTTAACAAGGAAGTCATTTACATTCTTAAACTTGCGATGTAAGATTGTATAAGTTAATCTTGTTACCTTTGTTTCTTTGCCAACAGTGTAAATGGTTATTCCTTACGCCATATGTGGCATTGCGGTACCCAAGGCCATCATTGTTCATGTGGAACAGCAGAGAGTTGACAATTTTCGAAACCTCTTGAACTAAATCCTTCATCGGGAATATCTAAAGTCTACGTTCTCTCCTTGACATTGTTATAGCACTGGTGCAAGAAATGATAGCGAATTCCAGCCTCGATGACAATTCATCGGATGCTTTCGGTAACCTCGCACAAGTAATTACCTCGCCAAATGAGAGTTTAGAGTTTAAAGTAATTAAACTTTTCCTTTATGCCTTGATCTTCCTTCTAAGCGTCTCTGGGAATACTCTCGTCTGCATTGTTATCATCAAAAGACGTCGGATGCGAAGTGTTACTAATTATTTCATACTGAACCTCGCTGTGGCTGACCTGGCCATAACCTGTGTCTGCATTCCGTTTGACATACCAGTTCAGGAAAATAACTATAAATGGATTTATGGTTCTCTCATGTGGAAGCTTTTGTATCCTCTCCAAACTATCGCTTCGCTTGTTTCAATCTTTACCCTGGTGGCGGTGAGTCTCAACCGATTTTGGGCGATTGTATATCCTCTACGAAGCCAGCTTACCATACCACGTGCAAAAGCTATCATTTCCGCAGTATGGGTGTTATCCGCATTGGTCAATCTTCCTTATATCTTAGTGTTGCGCCTTGACGAGGATATAATGAGCTGCGAGGAAAACTGGCCTGAGCATTTCGATTACCGGAGAACTTACACTTTAACACTTTTCCTTGTTCAATACGTAGCTCCTCTGATAATCATCACTTTCACGTACATAAAAATCGCACATGAGATGCGCAAATGTGTCCAGGAAAGGAATTTGATAAGTTCTGACCGAGGCCTCGTGGACTCGCGTCAAAATGAGGCGAGGCGTGTTGTACGTATGTTGGTTGTAGTCACCATTCTTTTCGCTGTTTGCGTGCTGCCAAATAACATTATGTGGCTCTGGCTGGATTTTGGAAACGGAGGAGAATACGAACATTTTTGGGATTTAGTCGCCGTAACCAACATAATGCTATTTGCCAATAGTGCAGCTAATCCAATAGCCTATACTTTTTGCAACGAAAACTTCAGACATGAATTTCGGTTTTACTTACCGTGCTACCGGGAAATGTTTAAGTCAATGCTAGAGACATCCTCACCTCAGACAACGATTTGCTTGAGTTATACAAAGGCATTGGTACAAGCCCAAAGGCAATCAGCGAAGGCAAAAAAAGTAAACAAGAAACTGCAAGACACTCGAGAAACTGATGTGTGATACAACCAACCAAACTAATAGCACAAACACTTGCGTTTCATGGTCGATTTCACTGTATATAACGGTCAATTCAATTCAATCAAATTTTACGGGGGAAGGGGGGGCAAGGAGGTCTTGCGCTCGGAAACCATGTAATCTTTATCGCGGCGATTAAGAAGCGTGTGTTTCAATGAAATACTTGGTGCATTGTAAGGAGACTATCATAGCCTTTAGAAAATTGTCTCGAAATATATTCAATGTACTCCTGAAGTAGACATGTGCAGCTTCAAGAGAAATTAAGAAATAGGTTACTCTTTGGCTTGAGCTAACCACCCCCCGGTTAGCTGAATTGGTTAGAGCGCCAGATTGTGTTGTTCGGAAGGTCAAGGGTTCGAGCCCTGGCCGGACCAATACTCATGGTTTTAAAATAACTGAGGAGAATTCGCTACCTTTCCGATAGTTTAAAAATATAATAGATATTCTAGTCTTCTCGGATAAGGACGAATAAACGGTAGGCCCCGTCTCCTGCAGGGTTAGGGGTAGGAGCCGTTAATTTCCCACGCACGAAATTACACTTTAACAGGGCCCCATTCAAACTAGCTAGCTATCTGCTAAACTGGGCTACCCTGTGTAAATATTCGTAAATACACACATACATAGGCTAAAAACTCAGGGGATAAAGAAACACATTAGACAACAACAGCAACAACAAGCGCTCAAAAAAGCAAACATACATTAAGCGAAGAGCTCGAGAGCACCTTTCCCACCGTCTGCTCAAAAAAGAAGGAAAAGGGAGACATCTGTGAATTAGAAACATCCGGACCGATTACTTCAGTGGAAGTAAGTAGCATTACGTCACAGATCCGTAATTAGACAAGTAATAAGTCCATCCTGAGCTTGTCTAAGTCAGTTGTGACGAGAAAAAGACATTTAAATGATAGATGAAAATGTAACAAATATAATTAAAATACAAAGTCGTGCAAATATAGATGATATTAGTGCAATCCTTGAAATTTTTAATCCGAAATGATTCGATTAAAACATAACCTTCATCAGCCAATAATCGTCTTTGACTCATTTGTAAATTATGAATAGATTTAGCAGCATCACGAAACGACAAATTGAGAAAATAATCAAGAGTTTTCTTGAGCAAGTTGAAACGAATTGTACTTATAGTTTAACATCTTTACTTTCCGGTTTTAAAACTCTTTAAACGATCTGAGCCATGCATCCTCTAGATTTACTGATAAATATCTAGCTTGGCTGGAACTTGATAAGTTCAATTGAACGGCCAAGGTTTTTTTTTTTTATCGTCCTTTAGCCGGCTCGTTCAGTCAAAACAAAACATGAACTTAGGTCTATCCATTCTATGAAATGTAGACAGACAAAAACCAAAATATGCCCTGTCGCAATTTTTTTTTTTTCTTTTTACATTTTTGTTTTTTTATTTTGTGTTGTTTTTTGGCGTGAAGCTATTTTAAAAGACTAGTCTGTTTTCGTTCATTTTAGAACTTTCGGGTAGCTTTCTCCATGCAATTTTGAGAGTAAAGCCGTTTGCTTTAACGTCGTCAAAAGTTGAGCCGTTTCGTTATGAAGAAAGCGTTGCCTATTCACGTTTATCTTCTTCATCGTTGCTATTCACAGTCGAGTGCAATGGCTGAGATCCATCAATTCAAGGGCAGTGTTATCTTTTACAGAAACCGAAGTTTTCATTTTTATTTTAAGCAATTGTAACTTAGGAATAGGTCTGTATTGCTATAAGTCCTAAAAGTTCAGAATAAGAAAAACGGAATTCAAATCGTAAAGGAAATGATCTTATACCTAACAATTCATAGTGATCAAGAGGACCAACAAGCTTGTTTATCGGGTTATAATCGTTTGGTTCCTACGCCATCGTTATCAACGACCAAAAAAAAGAAAATCTGAAATTAATTCTCCATTAGCCCAGTCATCACTGCACTGGTTTGGCGGCATTAGAGGAGAATTGAGGTGAGGAAATGTACGAAATTATGTCTAAATCGTGCATCAACTAGGTATGTTTATAACTAATCGATTATCTTTTATGATAATATGTGTTGAATATGTACTTTATATAAAGGTAAAAGAAATAAATTTCCGCATAACTCGTGTGCCTTACGATGCATCTCAAGACTGACCGATGTCGCTGTAAAGGTTGAAAAGAAAAATCACCTAATTTTCAGATGCCCAAATTGTCGTGAAGGGAATCAATACTAATTAAAGCGTTCTAATACATTTCTGTCTTTAAAAATCTGCTTGAAAACCGTGATTATTTTGCAGGAACAGAATAATCACCGCAATTAGCACACCATAAATTAATAATTTAGAGTTCACTCCCACTTTCCTAAATTTCTATATTTTATACACAAAGATATTATTCTACTTCTATTTTATATTGATATTTTATTTTACACTTACAGCGCAAGACGTAATCAATGCATAAGGAATACGAACAACTTGTTCAAATGAAAAGTGCTGAAGGAAGAAAAACTTGGTTATGTATTTCGCGCTAAAATTCTCCCTCACACGAAACGGTCTATTTCGAATACTTCGCCATTTTTATTGGCCAGAAGACATTGAAATCATGCTGTCTCTGCTAAAAATTTAGCTCCCAAGTGGTAAAGACTGAAACCGTAGGAAGAAAAATATCTACAAATAAGCTTCTGGAACTAACATTTATTCCTGTCAGGAGTCCTCTCAGGAGGCCGATAACGAAAAATACTGAAAATTAATTCAAGTACCCGAAAACGTCGGTATACAAGGCAACGGCCGGACCAACTCATATGACCTCAATTTGCAATATATTAGCCTCAAGGTGTAAATCGCGTTTCAGACGCTAATTGAAAAGGCGCCTTCAATTTTTCCAAAGCGTTATCTCTTTTCAGTTTCTTTTCAATTTTCGCCGCGGAGTGCTCGCGTTCAGTATCATTTATACACTAACTCAGATAAAGCTGTTGTGTAACTCATATATATCAAGCGATCTTATACTGCCTTTACCTCGTACGTTTGTTGGAATCGTGAATTAGTAACTTGATCATGAAAATCATTCTTCATGTTTTATGATTCTGACGAATATGTCATACAAGCAATATCTGACATCTTCATGGGTTTCATAGCACGACCCCATCGCATGATACACTCCGTGAGAAAAAATAGAATAAGATAAAGCGAAAAATGATGATCATATTTACTTGCCTTTCAAGTCACAGTTTCCATCATACACCACGTGGGCTGAACTCGCCATAAATATCACGATTTGCTTGCTTGCCTTTCAAGTCACGGTTTACATCTTACACCACGTGGGCTGAACTCGCTATAAATATAATAATTTGCTTAATTATCGGGAAGGAAATATGCATATACAGCTGTTTTTTTTTCTTCTCTCGTTCCCTGTTTACTTATGTATTTATCTATTTCTCTAGTTTATCTTTATTTTTTTTCTTTCGGCTTTATTCATTCATTTATAACTTTTGTTTTGTCTTCTTTTCCATTTATCAATAGCAAAGCGAAGTTTTCAACATTGTGGTGTTAAGCACGGCATCCGGCCTGATGTATGATAAGAAGCGTGGCGGTGAAAGCAATTCCGAAATTTTATAAAGCCCAAACCAAGGATTGATTAATATTGCCAGGGAAATAAAAAAAAGAGCTACGGTTTTTTTTTTTTTTTTTTTTTTTTTTTCTAGGAAAGCAAGGGTGGGTGAAAGTCGTTCATTCGGTGCTCTTGGTTTCACACTTTTTATGTCTCTCTCCATATCTCACTCGCTATCCATTTATATTTTGTTATGAAATTACTATTCAACCTTGAGGCTTAAAATGTCTGCTGAGAGAACAAAGTGGATAATGGGTTTGTTTACACTGAAAGAAAATTGTCTCCTTGTAACCATAGCAAAGTGACACGCACGTGCTTCTGGTGATTTACGATGTAAAATGTAAGCCTCCTGTAAAGAATAAAAGAATGGGGACATTGTGTCTCCCTTCAGGTCCGAGCAAACATCTATTACGGGAAGGTTCGTCGTAGGACGCTTCTTTTATATTTACGAAACAAGTAAAAACTGACATAACGAGGAGTCGAACAAAAGGTGGGATTCCTAACTGAGTATCATTATACAGTGAATATATGAAGTTCATATCATACGTATGAGTATCATTGTTTCATAGTTCAAAGCGTATATGTGCACGATCCTTCGCAGTAAAGCACTATTTAAGCAATAGTGGAAATTCAGACCTGAAAAAAATTCAGGCCTGTACGGGATTTGAACCACTGACCTCTGCGATACTAGTGCAGCGCTCTACCAATTGAGCTAACAAGCCAACTGAGCTCAATTGGTAGAGCGCTGCACTAGTATCGCAGAGGTCAGTGGTTCGAATCCCGTACAGGCCTAAATTTTTTTCAGGTCTGAATTTCCACTATTGCTTAAATAGTGCTTTACTGCAAAGGATCGTGCACATATACGTTTCATAACCGCAGTTCATATATATGTATTTCATATGTTTGTTGTTTGATAGTTCAAAGCGTAAACTAAAACGTGTGAAATGTCTGAAGATTTTATTTACTTCTGTAACGCAGTCAAATTTGGTGGGCCAACGCACGATATTTGGTATTAATGATGAGTGAAAAACATGAAAGGATGAGTCGCCTTTTCAAGGGTGCGATTGCTACGACGCCAAGATATTTGGAAACCATATTTTTTATCTATGACAAGAGAGGATATCCTGTCTCGATGCCATACAACATTCATTTCTCTTTTCTGTTGCGTTATGATTTCTTGCGCAGATATGTTCCTTATACTCAGAATTCTATCTAAAAGTAGATCCATTCTTTTATGCTAATCTTCGTCAAAATGTAGCACTCAACACATTTTAAACTAATTTTCATCTAAGCATGAAAACACTTCCGTATCCGTAAAAGAACAAAGATTCTGATTAGCTGTCACGCCGGAGGATATTTAAAATCCATGTCTCATTAGCAAAGTTTGAAACCAGGGATTGCATCTTTCAATTTTTATGAAAACACTAATTGTCAGTATGGCTAAGGAGGCACCTTTAGCATCTCATTCAAACAAATAATTTAGATCCATTTAAGACAAGAATAGAAGTCCTGGGGGACCTAAACGTTTGCTTTCAGGTGCCTTAATTGTTTTAGGAAAACCGCGTGTGTTGTCTACTAGAGCCAATAACAAGCTAATAACGAGCAGTCGATGATGGCATTGAGGCAATTAAATTTCTTGCGTGAATCAGTGTTCGTTTTTTCTTTTTTCGGGATTGACTTGAACGAATATTCCTCGAATGCAATGTTCTACATTTCTTTGACACCCAAAGTCCTTACTGATCTACATGTAAGTTTGATTCTTCCAAAGTTTTCTTTCAGAGAATGAACATTGCCGACAGTAGTTGATGCCTTTCGAATTTTAGTAGTTTGGAAATTTTAATAGAGTCAGTCATTATTATTGAGAAACTGATATTTCCTTCTCTTCTGTATTTTTTTGCCGGCATCTTTAGTAGCAAATTAGACATGTTTTCAGTCATTTATTTAAAGATATATTTGAGCCCAAAGGAAGGAAAACTAGAAATTCAGGTTCCCTCACTTTAGCAGCAAATCTATTTTTAAACTGACCTTCAGACGCGGCTCAATGAAACGAATATGTATTTCAAATATCGCCGAAATTTTATTTTCACTTCAGACAGGAGGTAACGGGAGATGCCGCTGATATGTTGACAAATCAACTGAATGTTTTAAAATTAGCTTATGACATTCGACCTTACTTTGTATGGCTTTTAGGCGTCAATTACTCCTACACGCATCGGTGATACTTTTTTTTTTTTTCCGTTTTCAATTGTTCGAAAATGGATTCGAGCCAATAAATGAGCGACTCTGAGCAGGGTGGTAGCAGCTGTGAGGCTATTTTTGCTACATGAGAGCGTATTATTATCTCTTCTTGACGGAAGGTAACAAAAATATAACCCTAGTCATTACAGAGGCCACAGTGCAATACGAAAGGTGATATAGTTATTTTTCTCTCGATCGTTTCTCTCGAGAGACTGGAAAAGTTAGTGTGAAGGATATTAAAGACCTTCAGTATTGTATATCACAATATCATCGCGGTAAATAAAACAATAGATACTATTGAGAGCCAAGATATTTTAATCCTTTCTCCAAATTAGTTCGAGAGCTTCATGCTAATTCAGTTGCAGCCTCTACAAGAAAACAACGGGAGGGATAATAGATTTAAAACGCTTTTAGTGGACCACAAAAGCGAAAATCAACTACCACAGCAAATTTCGACAAGCTGATGTAAGATCAGAGCGTATTAACCAGTGCGTCATATCTTTGGTTTATTGACAACGGATTCAAAAGAGATGTCTTTGAAAAAAAGACACATGCCACTCAAAGCACTGGTAAAGCTGCAATAGTGCCTTTAAAAGTTAAAGAAGTTGGAAAAAGTTGGGACGAAGAATGCATTCGTAGTTTTGTTTCATTAGAATAATCCACGCAGGGAATGCACGGAGGCTAATTGGCACAAGAATTCACACAATAAAGGTGAAAGAGGTGAGATTGTTTCATTTGTTTGGTTTTGTCAATAGCGTCGACATTCTTACTCCTCAGACTCCAGCTCATGGGACGACAAAGAAGTGTAATTATGGACTTTACGGACAGCACTTCAATCTAACAATACTTGTGTATCTCGAACAGTACCGTTTATTTTTGTATTTTTGGATGATTCCTGAGCACGCGGGAAACTTTGAATGATGTTATTCTGCTTTGGGTAGGATCCCAACTTGCTTTTGAAAGTACCTTCTTGTACGCTCAGTTTCCCTGAAAAGGCTTTGCAAACTGATAACAGAATTTGAGAAATTACCACCAGGGGAGCGATGGATTGGCATCCGTACTGGTGATGAAGATGCTAACCTGCTCCGACAAGACCCTCAAACAGGTAGGCTTTTTCAAAACTAGTTTTTTTTTGTTGTTGTTGTTTGCTCGCAAACGCAATAGCTGTGTTTGGCAATTTATCAGTGGAAAGCACTAAGAAAACCAAACGGAGACCATTCTCGATCAACCAAATTCTTTATTGTAGAGGCGCGGGAATTAAATGTCAAAACACCTGGGTTGGATTGGTATCCATAGTGTACAATGTGGCACTGTTCGACCTATTGAATAAGGTATACTAGGTGATAATTCTACATCCATTCTGTAACAGCTTGGTAAGAGAGAGACCACTTAGAAATATACTCATTCAGAGAGGCAGGAAGGTAGACATGCAATCATCATTTGCACACAGAAGTCAGACACGATGTAAAAGAAAGGAGTATTGATCCTTCGATCAACAATTCCATTAGCAAAAGAATGTCATTCACAGTTAAGAAAAGACTACCAGTAACAACTTAGATTGTCTGCAACAGATAGCCATCTTCAGATGTCCGCTGAAATCTGCCCGCCAGCACGTACTATTAATGACCCCAGAAGGGCCAAATGTTCGGGTGCGTTGTGTCCTCTCCTGATTCGTTTGTATCAACGGAGGGAGATTGCGTTATGTTCGGATGATATTGGGTGAAAATTGGTTCCATGTTTGGTGAATTTGTTCTTCTAAGCTTTATTCCTCTTTGTCAATGCAACCCTTGGAGCCGCAAAAATACGGATGGAAAAATCCGTCCGCTTCACGGATCGGCCCCTTCGCAAACCAGAAGTACGAGACTCTCAAATGCATGTCATTGTAATGATTTTCCATAGAATTCTGCAGCAATTCACGATTTCTAACGATTTGTACATTGTATTTTGTTTCTAAAGACTTTTACATTGTAATTTGTTTCTAAAGATTTTTACATTGTATTTTGTTTCTAAAGATTTGTACATTGTATTTTGTTTCTAAAGATTTGTACATTGTATTTCATTTCTAGATAAATTATACACTGTACACTGTACAGGTGGAAGAACAATAGGACACGTAGTCCCCTGCCAGGTTCATCCACCTAAAATTCCTCAACTGAAAACCTCGCAATCGTCCACTATGGTTCAAAGCGGAAAGTTTCTGCTCTAAAAGACAGCTCAAATACAAGTATTGCCTGTAGAAATTACAAAACATTCCTTCTTCAAACCTATTTGCTCTATATTTATAAGTGCCATCAATCTTAAAACTATATGGATCGGTATTTCCTGTCGGAAATGAGTCGACTTTTTCGTATTTCATGCACGAAATGAGAGGCAGATCAGAAGAGCTCCTAACAACATTGTAAGAGTTTTCGTAAGAGCATCTTCCGGTGTTGGCAGGTATTAAGAGGGCTTTTTCAATGGTGCTTCAAGTCTGACCCTTATTATTCGTTGTTTTCCGTCGCTTCAATTGCTCATTGTCCATTAACCGATTAAACAAACTGTTGTTTATTTTTCTCCTGAATAAATACTGCTAATGAAGATATCTTTGTTTGGCTCAGGAAGGTACCTCCTGTTTTGATCAAAGTAATTTCTATTTTCCTCTCGTTAATTAGCAGGTATAATCGAAACGAAAACAAACGAAAAAAACATATTCTGTGCGATCTTGCTGGACGGGGACCTAAAAACCGCCTCACATGCTGGTTTACGTGAGTTCAACTGCAGAGAGAAGTTGTCTATGACTCGTAAATAGATCTCGTCAGCTGAGATTCTTGTCATTTTGCTCATGTTTAAGTATTGCTCAAGAACGTGAAATATAACGGCTATGAACATGAATTCCTCCCGAAATTGTTGCATATAGTTCAAAGTTATGATGAAGAACTCAACAGCTGATGACGACTTTGAAAAGTGCTTCACTCGTGTAGAATCGCCGGTTAAGTCTCTTATGAGGCAAACTCGGCTATATCAGCCTGTCCGTGAAATATACATTATAACCGGTATACCAAGGGACAACAAATTGTAAACAGTTTTTGAAGTATTTTGATTAATTCGACTTTTACTGTGAACGGATGCTGTTAAATTACTTGTTAAGAAATAACAATATCCATTTTCAAACCTCTCTTTAAGGGACGAAAATGCCATATGAAAATAATTTCTGAGCTCCCACATTCCTGCTGAAATAAAGGCATTTACATATTAATATAACTCTCTATTCAGGATCTTGTACCAAAAGAACGTCACTGGGGGTATCGTATAGCATATGACTTTTGAAAAACACTGATGGAGAGTTCGGATTGCTTGAGTGCGTCAAACCAGTGCATTTTTAAGAGGCACGTTTACATCGAAAGAATAGGACCAAATACGCTAAAGGGATACGATTTCGCTTCTAGCTTCGCAAGGAATTTTCATGTCGGTAAGTGGCTTGAAAACTTGTTTGTCTCGAGACAATCATCACTGATCGTGTTGGGTTTATAGTTCTCGAACAGTCTGAATTCCCGATTGCACAATGTTGATTTACAACAGACATCTAACATCACGAGTCACAATTTGTAGCTTAGACTAGCGTCAACACTGACAAAGTTTTGCCGAGAAAGGGCTCTTTAAACTTTAAATTGAAAAATATATTTCGTTAAGAGCGAGCAGAGGTTCTCGAATTCTAATCGTTTGAGCAGACATTAATACTGTTAAAAGCACAAGTACAGTTAGACGCTCAATTCCGGTTTATCGAGTCGCGATGCAGCTCGCCAGTACAACTGCATGATGACACCTATTCTTGAAGATTTGGAATTTGGAATTTCTCAACCTGCCTCAAACCTATTTTTTTTTATTTTTATTTTTATTTTTTTTTTTCAAGTCAGGCAATAATGGATTATTAGTTATGTATACAACTTAAACATCTTGCGTCACTTCACATACCTAACCATTCTGGGAAGAATACGACTCACAGAAATTTTTTCCCGGTGTTTTGTTCCATCTAATCAATTGCATTTCGCAGAATTTCACACAATTTCAAAACCAATTTATTTTATTTGCCTTAAGCCATCCGTCGCATTTTCGCTGACTTAGTACCAGTACTCATGAGTCTCCTTCATGTTAAATTCAAGTGTTTGGCCCTAAGAAAGATCTTAGGGCAAGCTGTATTATAGAATCTTTATTGGACTGAAATTTCATTGACCTGCCTTTACTGAATATTTGAACAGGTTCACATCATTAAGCACACTGACTGTTTCCAATTATGCGGAGGCTCATCAAATGGTCATTATCCGGTTTGACTCAGTTATCGTAGCTTCAACAAGAACGACGGCAGCTGTCGGCGCAGTTAAACAAATCTTACTTTTCCCTGGGAAAACAATGGGATGAAATGATGCTAACACTGTCGTGAATGTGCAGGGGTCTTGTCAACAGAATCGACCTAACGTAAATGCTGCTTTCTTCTCGATATTGTTACTAATTATCATGCGTTTCTCCTAAATTAATAACAGCATCTTCAATATCTTCCAATAAATGACAAATCACATTTTTCTGTCGGATGTCTGGATAGTATTTGATTTAAATTGATTGGTTAAAGTTTATCGATAAAATCTATCGAATATATCGCATTTGACTAGTTCTAAAAAGCAGCTTATCGAGATAACAAGCTCAACTATTCTTGGCTTCTGAAGCATTGTGCATAAGTTGGCAACGTCGCTCACATTTAAAAAAGAAAAGACAATTAAATAAAAACGCGAAAAATGAAAAAAAGGTCAAACCTCAATATTCTGAGGGAGGCATTCAACACTTTCTCCTACCATACCGGTCAGTATCACGCTTTTCATTCCCAGTGAGAGTATCCTATTCTGATCTCGCCTGGAAATTCAAAATCCATTCTAGCTAGTATCTACATCTTTTCATCTTTAATAGACTCCATCTTGGACAAGGAAGGTATGGCTTTGTCGACTGAGAGTTCGTTAATATTCAGCCTTTCGCGCACTAATTGACCAGCATTTCTTTCCACCTGGTTTTCTACCCAATGGTTGAAAATTTTTTCATTAGCTTTAAAAACGATATTGAGGCAAGAGGAGGGAGGAGAGTTACCATATCTGTTGTTCGCGATGGAACTCTCGATGCGAAAGGAATGGGAAGATTCAGTTGGTTGTTTAGTTTTAGTTATTGGTCTGAGTCACTCCAAACTTGAACCTCGTAACTAATCCTACCAGAATCCCAACCATTAATCAAAACATCCTGACTGTCCACACCACACCAGACGCATTATACTGAGCGGATGGAACATCCTTAGCAATCCGCTGATCACAAAATACGTAAAGTTACCACTAAAGTCTCAGTGGAGAGGTATCGTTACGGTTTTAATCGCGATAGTTTCTAGGACGTTTGGTTCTCGAGTCGCTAAGAATATGGTTGATCTATAACGTTCACAGTAAATGTAATTGATTATCGCCACTCGCGAAAACCGGAGTGTATTGGACAGTTTCAAAACAAGGATCCCTCAAAGGTTCACTATTAATGTGAGCCTTTTCTTTCAGATACTATTATCACACTGCTGTGATGATGGCATACGGAGCGCTAGTTTTAAAAAGGTCGTCCTTTATTTAACGACTCTATATAGGCCTTATATATACTATGTCAGGACTTCACACAAGATATAGAGTGAACTAAACATAATCTTACTTTTCTTTACTGTGCTCCTGGATTTCGAAGGGTCCCAGATTTTTGATTAGCGTTTATTAAGCTTTCAGACGGTTAGAATTAGAGGTCATTTTTTGGCTGCGTGGCTTTCGGTTTTGTGTGCACTAGATACGCAAGATAGATACCACAAATATTTCAATCCCATAAGCTTTGCAATTGAAATATTTGTGGTTCGATTGGTGTACCGCTGTATCAATAATTTCTCTTTAACCTAAATTGTTTTTCCTCGCCTCTGTTCATAATTAAAGCTTTGAACCAGTTCTCTTGAAACCCAACAGCAACTACTAATTGAAATTGCTCGAACCTGGGGAAAACTTAATAACACAAGCTATATTCGCAAACAGTAAGCGGAATCGCGTCGTCCTCCAAATTAATAGAATTATGATTCTTGGTTGACGACATTCACTAAGTTCAGTGTTTTCGTTCCCTTGTAATAAGACTTTCAGACAAGAATTATATCACCAAATGCCGTTTTAATTTATTGTTATTAATTCTTTGAAGCAAAGAAAATGATTACTTCCGTTCCTTTGCCAACAGTTTTGAAAAATTTAATACAGCTCTTGCACTAAAACTTACGGCGCCACAAAGCATGGTTGGCTAATAAGATGAGGCGTACTGAGTAGAATATTAACAAGGTTATTATTTTTACTTTCCGATCATAAACCTTTCCGGAAACACGCTTGAGGTTTATTTCTGTCTCCGCTCATATCACTGAAGAGCCTTTTAAGCAGTTATACATACAGCTTCCCGCGGTTTCAAGTTAGCAACAAATTTGAGCGAATAGATGCTTGTTTTCAGGCGGAGTTAATCACAAAAAGTTGTTTGTATCTCTTAACGAAAATCTTCAAGAGTATTCCTATATTAACTATAAAAGACAGCAACAACAACAACAAAATCAATAAACAAACAATCCAAGAGGCAACCAGAACTGCGTACGCATGTCATTCTAGAGATTCATCTCAAACAGTAACAGGTGAACAGATTATAAGGCAAACAACAGGGGTCTACAATCTGAGGTGTATAAGCTAGTAGGATGCACATGGTTGCTCAAAGGCAGAATAGGGAAAAACTACGTAAAAAAAAAAGGTATAAAACATTTAGTGGCCAGTCAAAAACTACGCCAACAAGACAAGTCGATGACATGAAGTCGTTTTCATTTCAGACGAGGCCTCTCTGACAGATCATGAGAGATCCCCTATGATATCTTCATTTGAGTTTCACTAGCTTAATAATTTGGATATATCAACAAAGTTGAAGTGGTAAATTGGCCACCGTAACGATTACAAAAGCATATTTTTGTTTCTCTGTTTATTTCCTTCGTTACGCCTACCCCGTTAATCTTTTGTCGTTATTATCAGCTATCACTGTTAATATTATTATTATTATTATTATTGTAACGATTACTATCATTACGATTATCATTCTATCAATTCATCTTCAAATTTAGTTTTGTACTCATAAAAATCGAACTGGCCTCAACCTGGAATGCAACAAGTTTACTTGCATTATAGTTGCGACGTATTAGTTGGCGCATCTGGGAAATATAATACGACACGTGCTCGTTTCTTTACTGTAGACGTTGTTTTCATTTTTCAGGCCTTTCTTTTACACCCACTCCGACTCCATGTCAATCTTTACATCCCCGTTCAATTCACGAGTACTCTTTACGCTTTGATATCTTCCTCAGTATCCCATCCAACTGAAGTTTTGTGATCACGCATCTCCATATATATATGTATAGGAAGACATTTCGCCTTAAATGAACTGACATCATAGTCCGGCAGTCTGATTGTGCTCTCGACATGCCTCAGCATCATCAGTTTTATCGTCAGTATACTTTTATGTATTCATTTATTCACCATGAAGGTCAAAGTTTCAAATTTTTATAGAATCTTGTTCCATTAATGATACATTTTTAACAACCAACGTAAATCCATGTCGCATCCACGCCACTAGTTTCATAATTTTGCATAATTTGGAAATGAAAAGAAGCCCTTATATATCTGCCATGTGTAAGTTTATTTTAATTATCAGACAATAACTTCGAAAACGCATAACATAACTACAACTGAATATGTGCGTATTAGCGTATTTCGTTTCCTAGTCTTAAGAAATTTAGATTCAGGACCTCGCAAGTAATATTATTTATTAGTAGTAATATTATTAGTAATATTTTTAGTTTTTGTTTTGCGCTGTTCAAGAAAAGTGTGAGGTTTCTGTGTATATGTCTGCGTGTTTTTCCTTTTTTTCTACCACCTTTTATTTGATTGTCTAAGCACTTTTATTCTACCAAAATCCTTGACCTTGAATATAACAATAATCTCGTACTTTCCGACTTTTCTCCATTATTAAAACATGATCAAATAATAGCTATGTCAATAAATTATGGACAGGTTTTCCCCTACAGCTGTGATTCAGCCCTCTTCGAGTTAATTGAATTTCACTCAAGTACGTAAGTGGTCTAGATCTTGGTGCGAGTTCAGTGTTTTCTTTTTCTTGTCAAAATTTGTTTTCGGGAGTTATTGTCTAGATTGTCTATTTATTATTAATGGTTAGAGACTTAATATTGTTAATGAATAGCTTCTGTCTGTGAATCTGTTGCGAAATGATTCTCGCAAAAACGTGCAAACGTCATATTTACCACTAGCAGAGATCAGATAGTTTTCTAATTTCGTATTTTGTCTTTTCACGACATTACAGGTGCTGTGTAAACTTGGTAGGTTCGACGAAGAAGTCTTTCGGTCGCATTTGGCACCATTATTGTAGAAGTTTATTTTTAAGTCATCAGATATTCCTTTGAGGATTATTTGCATTACCAAACATTTCGCCGCAGCAAAAACTCTTTTGAATACGCTTCCACAGGAAATACGGACTTTGAGAGGAGCAACTTGGCAAATAGCGGTCACGTCGTGGTACACAGCTCGTTAAACCTGCGTGTAGCTCTCATTCTAAAACCCTCAGTAATATGTTAACCAACGTTTCCACGAGTAGTGAAACCTCCACAGACGTCAACGCTTCAGAAGAAACCTCAGGCGAGTCTCCCAGCCTCAAAGGAATCAAGCTCTCCCTGTATGCCATCATTTTCCTCATTAGTGTCATCGGCAACACTTTGGTTTGTGTGGTGATCGCCAGGCGTCGGCGAATGCGAACCGTCACGAACTTCTTCGTGTTAAACCTCGCGGCGTCAGACTTAGCGATCACCTGTATTTGCATTCCTTTTGACATTCCCGTGCAGGAAAATCACTACAAATGGCCGTATGGACACGTCCTGTGTAAGCTTCTGTACCCCATTCAGACAATGGCCATGTTTAGCTCCATATTTACACTGACAGCTGTGAGCCTGAATAGGTTCTGGGCTATAGTACATCCTCTGAGGAAACAAATGACTAAGAAGCATGCTTCCGTCGTCATAGTGGTCACCTGGGTTACCTGTGTACTTTTAACAGTTCCTTATATGATGGTCTTAAATTTGGACGAGACCACTAATTATTGCGGCGAATTCTGGCCAAGAGTCGAATACAGGAAAGCATATACAGCTTCTTTGTTTGCTCTGCAATACCTTCTGCCTCTGTGCGTGATCACAATAGCATACTTGAAAATCGGGCTTGAATTAAGAACTTGTACTAGCGTCAAGAGCGGATACTCCGTTAACTCCGTTTTACACAACACACATAGAAAAGAGGCGCGCAAAGTTGTCCGTATGCTTGTCGTCGTCACCCTTCTTTTCGCGATTTGTGTGTTACCCAATAACATTATGTGGCTTTGGCTTGATTTTGGAAGCGGAGAGAGCTACTCTAAGTTTTGGGACACGGTTGCATTTACCAACATCATTCTATTTGCAAACAGTGCCGCGAACCCTATCGCTTACACTATCTGCCACGAGAATTTTAGAGAGGAATTTAAGCTGTATTTTACCTGTGATCCGAAAATATTCCAGAGCATGGCAGAAAGTACAATCACTTACACGAGGAGCAGATTGCGAAGTCTAACTGGTCAGGACAAAAGCGTCGGCCAGACCGCGGACTATAGCGATCTACCGGTTATCGACGAAATATTAGTCGTTGATGCAAAAGAGACGGCCATTTAATGACTAAACATGTCAGAGGAACGGAGAGAGAAAAAAAAACACATTATCCAGTTTAAATCGGCATTCTAGAGTAGATACAGACTTAATGAAGATACTTGAATATGAGAAAAAATCGACACAGTCGAAGTGATATTTCCGTTGTCCCGCTATTGGACACCCAAGGTTTGAAGAGCGTTTTGTTCGGATGAACGCTTGCAACTTCGCACTAAGAAAGACGCCATTAAGAAGAAGTTAATAACATCACTTTGAGCGGTGTCCAGTGGCTGTTTCCAGCATGTCTGTTAGGTCATTGTTTCTTCAGTAAACCCATAAGAAAAAAAAATAGATATTTTAAAGTTTGTTATTTTAGTTTGCCGCCTCTTTGTCTACTTCTGGCGACAATTGACGCGTGGTACGTTGCAACTTCTTTTGTCTCATCAGTTACATATGAATCAACAGTTCTGTAATCAGATAATAATTTCAGCGCAATGATTGATTTGGCGATGAAATAAAATAACTATGATGATTGCCATAATTTCTGAATGTTTTCTCTTTGTTTTTTTTTTCCTTTTTGTTGGAAATTAAAAACACAAAGTAAACAATAAAGATTACACATGCAACACTTGTGCTGAAGATTTCGGATTCATTTTGTACGCGTTAATTTAACTAACTCACTGTCAGGAAGGGCCACCCGAGAAGACTCGAAGATGTATAAAAGTTAGGTCTAAATTCCGAAAATAAAAAAAGGAGTTGGATAGAAAAAAAAATTAAGAGAAAAAGATATGAAGAAGAACTGTTATACATCTTTTTATATAAAAAGAAGGGGTACTTTCTCTCTTTCCATGGTTACTTCATAAGCTTTGCATATATTATCAGCATTCATCGAATTTTCAACTCAGTTGTTGTTAAGATACTGTAAATTGCAATGGGCTCGCGTACATGAGGGTCTCCACGGGGTGATGGCTTTTATGGTGAACGGTTAAAGTTTTGGCCATCATAAGGCTAATATCTTTCCAGTGGTTGTCGCCAGAATTTATTTTTTACTGATAACTTTTTTTTACGACTAACGGGAGATAATACAAATGTTGACTCCCCGTTTGGATTTAGGTAACTTAGTCTACTTGCGTCGTTTGGGGAAATGAAGTGGGAGGTCTCGTGCAAATTAAAAGAGGAAATCAACGAAATCACTTCGTCGTTGACGGAAGTAGGTAAAAAACTACTCATGCTAATTAGACAGCTTATTTTTATTCTTCAAATTTACAATTAACATATACTGGAGAAAGAGCTAGTAGATAATAGTTCCTGTTTCTAACCAATCAAATTGTAGGGTAACTACGTATTACTGAGTAACATGCATATTACTCATTTCCATTATGGACTTGAAGGAAATAGTTCTGAAACTAACTTTCATATGAAGTATTCGTTTGCTCGGTTACAAAATGAGAAAGGGAAAATAATAATCCCAGTAGGAGCAAATCTTGATGAGGATGAAGAATATTGAAAAAGATTATAAACAAAGGTTTTATTCAATCATGAAATTACGATACACGAACCGTTCCGTAGTTGCGGCAGTCTATACAAAGTCAATTCTTGTTAAAAAGCGGAACTCATTGTAGCAGATCGTAACTTTCGTTGGCTTTCACCGTTATTACCCACTCGCAGAAGATCCCTTCGACCTCCAGATGGCTGTCCTATGATCTTGTAAAACATCTTCATGAGATGGTCCTTGAACTCATTGCGGTAGCTTTCATTCAGAATCGTGTAGCAAATTGGGTTAGCCGCGCTGTTTGCAAACGTTATTATATGGCCGAGCGCCACTAAATCCCAAAATCTGTCATATTTTTCATCTGCCTTGCCAAAGTCCAACCACAACCATAATATGTTATTTGGCAAAACACATACCGCAAACATAAGAGTCACTATCTTGAGCATGCGCACAACTTTCCTCGCCTCCTCGGATTGGAGGTCTTTCAAGAAATGGTTACCATTCCTAGCGCGTCGGGAAAGCTCTCGGCCAATGCTCATGTACGCACCTGCAATTACTGTCAGCGGAAACATATATTCAAACACAAACAGAAAAACCGTGTACGATTTTCGAGCGCTTTCGCTCGGCCATTCCTCGTCACATTTCCGAGACACACTGTTTTTCTTAGAAACACTGATGTATGGCGTGACGGCTACGAGGGAAGCGATCCATATTCCAACAATGATAAATTTCGCACTTCTGGTCGAAAGTTGTTGACGGAGAGGGTGGTTTATTGCCCAGAACCGCGACAAACTGACGGCTGTCAGTGTGTAGACAGACGCAAACAGCGTGAGTGTTTGAAGGGGATACAACAGTCTGCAAAGAAATGCTCCGTACGGCCATCGGTAGTTCATTTCTTGTACAGGAATGTCAAAAGGAATACAAATGCAAGTGAAAGTCAGGTCTGCAATCGCCAGGTTTAATATGAAATAGTTCGTCACAGTTTTCATCTTTTGCCGTCGTAAAATCACTACGCAGACCAAAGAATTTCCCACTGCACTCACCAGAAATATAACCACATAAAGTGTTAGAGTTATTATTCTCAGTTCAGAGGACATTAGGTTAGAGGCTTGTGTTGCCACAGCACTATGAAGACCTTTAGATGTTGATGAGTTTGAGACTATCATTCCTTCCTCGGTAAAGGAATTGTTCCATCTCGTTCCCATTTCTGATCTTCGGTGAAGTTTGTCTGAAGTTCCAACTGCCCAGGTTCGTAGATGCAGACCAGCCGGTTTCAGTGAATCCCAAAGAGCACGCCCTTTATGACTCTAATTTTCGTATCTAGAGCTGTAAAAGTAAAAACAGGGCAGCAGTTATAAACTAGACATTAGTACGTAATAACAGCCGCTTTCTAGTCGCTTGTGATGTGGGCTAGCCAGAATGACCGTGACAAGTCTGCCCGAAACAGGGAAGCTTTTGAAACGTAAGATAAACTTGGACGCCATTACTCACGATCTTAATTAACTCTTAGAGGAGTACAAGTTGGAGAAAGCAACTGAACAACCTCAGTATAATGTTTCTCATGATCCCCATCTAGAGTCATGCATATCTCCATTTGAGACGCGGGACAAAGAAAAACCTGATTTCTCTACGAGTAATGGAACCCAGACCTTCGAATTTTCCACTCCAATGCCGTAGCAAGAAGCTCGAGAGAACTCTATTTAACTAGTTTCATAGAATTATGTTCATACTCAACATCTCCCTTAGATAGATAGATAGATAGATAGATAGATAGATAGATAGATAGATATCTTTATTAGGAAGTAAAATCATTGCAGCCCTCGGGCCGGCTGAAATACGACTTACTTTACAATGGAATAAATTATCTCTTACTCTAAGATAACTACAATAAAAGCCGCAAAGTGTAATCTCCAATAAAATACAATAAGAGAAGTATCAAAAACCAAAATACAAATAATTAAGATAGCTACTAATAATTAAAACTGTTCGCCATGATAAATGTGTTTTTGAACCTATTTGTATTACAAATCGGTAGCTTGAAGTATCTCTGGCTGCGGGTGCAATAGATGGACTCGTTGCGTGGAGGCAGCAGATCATGGAGCTTGTGGCTTTCGTCCCTTACAATCTGATCAAATAGAGCATCACACAAGATCTCCATCTTCTCGTACAGTGACGCAATGTCAAGAGCTACTAGAGCCTCAGCGTAGGATAAGTCAGGTTGAATCATCCGCAACGCGCGTTTTTGCAACCTTTCCATTTCATTAGACAGATATTGCGGCAAAGAATGATGAAAAACTGGGCACGCATATTCTAATACAGAGCGTACACATGTTGTATAGGAAAGTAGCATATCCTCATATGAAACTTTAGCGCGCTTTAGCTGTTTAAGGAAGTACAGACGCTTCGCAGCCTTTTTGCATATAAATTCTACATGTGCGTTCCACCTGAGGTTGTCCGAGACTATCACTCCTAATAACTTTGCGGATGAAACAACTTTGATTTGCTTGTCATTGATAGTAATATGATCAAACAGACTACCTGATCTGGAGAATGATATTCTCAGTTCTTTACATTTAGACTCATTGAATTGGAAACCATCAACTTCTGACTGTCGTACAAGTTCATTTACACGTAATGCATGAAGCTAGACTCATTTTTCAATACTGATTCGACAAGAGTGGTGTCATCCACGTATTTCCAAAGAATTGTGTCTGCTACAGAAAGATTATTTATCATGATAAGGAACAGCCAGGGGCCCAATTTCGTCCCCTGTGGTACCCATGCAGGAACAGTTTCCCACTCCGAGAAGCAATCGCGGCTCAGTTTCATCCTTTGCTTACAGTTCGTTAAAAAACTTAAAACTAATTAAGCTGTAATTTATTTTGTACGTCTAAAGAAAATGCAAAATAATATAACCACTAGATTCGGTTTCTTCATAGGGGAGCAAGGATAGCGCAGTGGTAAGAGCGCTCGCCTTCCATCACTGTGGCCCTGGTTAGATTCCCGGACCTGGCGTCTCATGTGGGTTGAGTTTGCTGTTGGTTCTCGTCCTTGCTCCTCCGGTTTTCCTTCCCACGCATAAACCAACATTCCAAATTACATTATAACATAACCAAAGTAAAGCGCGCGCTCTGATTGGTCAATTTAGCGTCTCCCATTTGCCCATGGGTGTACGCTGCTGACGTGAGCAAATGCAAAGACTATTTTCCGCGCGCGCTTGTTTTTTCTGGTCACGTAAGATTTGTTAAATAAAAGGGAACTCTTTAGCTACAATGTATCAATGTTATGTTATAAAACAACTGGTAAACACCACAGCGTACACTATTGAGTTAGGGATGCACTTGGGAGGTTACTAAGCACTCAAGAAGCTAGAGTCACTCTCGGCTATCGCCTCGAGCGACTCTTACGCTTCTTTCGTGCTTAGCAACCTCCCGCGTGCATCCATAACTCAATAGTGTACGCTGTGGTGTTTACCATTTGTTAAATTCGACCTGGAGACGAGTGTTTTCAACACGAACCACCGGCTCGGAAGATTGGGAACCACTTCCTACATTATCGACTTTAAATAAACTATTTTTATTATTTTATATCACCATTATCATGTTCTAAAGAATGATGAATGATTCAACTTATGGCATCAAGGAAAATGGTGTTAATCAGCACGTCCAAATTCGGAAATAGTCTGCGACAAAAAGGCATCCTTAGACGAGGAATAATCAAGATTGCTGAAATCAAGCCATTGTGTTCATTCTCGTGGTTTGTAGAATGCCCTTTAAGTCCTTTGTTTCAATGTGGGGCTTATAAAAACATGATGTGACATCACTCCTTTTCTTTTTTTCTTTTTCTGTTTTGTTTCTTGCAAATTTATTTGTTTGTTTTTGCCCCACATTTTTCCTGTATGCTTCTTAGTTTCGTTATTTTTTTCATTCTTGTCTTCTTTTCCATATTTCTTCTCTTTTTCCCCAAACTTTTTTCCTAGCTTTTGTTAGCATTTGGTTCAGTTAGCAGCTGCTTCGCTGGCACACTAAAAGCACTTGAGTTTTAATCGAGATACTTTCCACCAACTAGTTTATCCGTGCACTTAACGAAGCCAATCATAACAACAAATATACTTGAAATGTCGAGCGTGTATTTTACTTTTAAAACATACTCTCTTAATTTCATCGATATTGGGGCATAAATATAGTATAGATTTTACCAACGACCTTGTATTTTATAGCATCATGCGATTCTTACGTTTATCGTAAATCTTTACCAGATTAGCGAGGCATTAATTTAGAATAATAATTTAACTATTGACTCCTTGCAAACAAAAACCAATATTGCTCTCACCTTTGAGTGATCAGAAAGGTCAGTTTTTCTCGTGAAGCGTTTGAGTTAAAAGCCTGCACTTAGTCAATGACAGGTCACCTCGCTCATATGGCAAATTGTGTCGATAGCTTTGAAAGGAAACACCTTATGCTTGGAAAAATCAACTTAATGCAAATTGTCTCAATCGAGTGCTTAAAATGTTTCCTCGCAAACCTCCAATTCAAAGCTTTGAGAGCATTATATATGGAGAGGGCCATGACAAGAGCACTTAGAAGTTCAGAATCAAACTACGTGAATTGAATATTAATTAGAAGAATTAGTGAGCTTCAGAACAATCATGAGTCTTTCTTTTCACTTACAATGGATCGTTCTCGTTTCTTCTTTCACTGGATGTTTTTCGTGCATTTTCCTTGAGTGTACATTCTGAATAATTAGTGAAGAAGGAGAGTGGACATTATTTTACATGTCGCTTTTGTCAAGGCTTTACGGTAAGAACCTTCGAATTCAAGAATGCTTTCATAAAAAAAAAGATATGGATGACAATAATTAAATTCTGCCCGCCTTTGAGAGATTGAGATCTCTATTTTTCTGGTGGTTGGAATACTATTGAACTATCAATGCTGGAAAACTACTGACGTCCAAAATGTTGATTATATCTCAAAGATAAAATTCTCAGCAGTCATAATTACCTTCGAATATCCACAATATGCAAAACTGCACAGAGCCGGAGCAGAACAGTCGTTATTAAAACCTTCAGCAATGTTTCTGAAGGACCTGAAGAAAATGGAAAGGCTTCACGTTCATATGGGAAGCGGAGAGGGGTCTTTCATCTATTTTGCGGCGATAATGAAGATTAAAATTTGCAGATTTACCCATCTTAAGTCGGTTTCTCACCGACAGACTGGAACCATACATACAATCGATTTGCCCAGAGAGTAACTTCTACGTGAGTAAACAAGCTTGCCAACTCTGCGGGGAATAAATAAACTACTCTAAACAATAGAAGCGTAAAAAAGGTCAAAGAAGCCATAGCCATTTATAGAAATAAAAAAAAAGAATAAAAGTTTTGAAAAAAATCTGCATTTTAAAAAAAACCCATAAAAACCAGAAGAGCAATCATGAAAGTTTTATTATTCATTGATAAAGACTTGTACAAATCAGGGAACAACTTTCCGAAATTCTCTGCGTTTAAAATCAATTATTTCAGGAGAGAGTAAACTGAAAGAATTGTTTTTGTAACAGAAAAAAATATCAGAAACTTAATAAAGTCGATGGCCTTGCATTATTGGCCAAGAAATGTATGTTTTAATTCTCTGCTTCCACCGATTTCCTTTCGGCTAAATATAATGTTCAAAGTTTGTCGTCAGAGACCTTTGCATGGCTTAGACTGTACAAAATAATTACTGGGGCAATTTCTTGATTTGTTCCTTGTAACATTTCATAAAATAAGATAGATCTTGTCATCATCAAAATGTACATTTTTGAGTTCTTCCTTTCTCAATTTGTTGCAGTGTCTTAGTTTCCAAGTGTCAAGATCTTGAGTCGCTAAAATATAGGTCCTTAATGAATATTTTTTATTAATTTATTGATCACTTGAATTGAAAACATGACGAAATGAGGAAATATCATGCATTCAGTTATAAACAACATTTTAAGCCTAACGCAAATTTGCAAATTTAAAGCGTCCAACACGCTTTCTTGTTCATTCATTTCATTTGATCATTTTATCAATTTGGCATCATACATCCCTTCAAGATGGCAAAGGAACTTCTATCTTTGTAATGTGAACAAGCTGTGCTATAAATATACCGGCTCTTTGCTTTTATCTTATCATGTCAGATGTACGCAGTTAATGTGATAGGAAAAGGTTTTTGTTGAAAGCCATTTCCTTTAAAACTTTCCTCTTGAATTTAAGCATTGTCTTATTTTTTTATAAGGAAAGATCATTCTAAGTTTTTTCAAGTTAAAAAATATATAGAAAAATTTCATTTCTTTTCTTGATTTTTTATAATTCCTCGCCATATTTTGATTATCCTTTCCAACCCTAGGCTTTTGAAAGTCGTGATCCCACACTTGACATGTTTTTATTTTCTTATCTTTATTTTTTAAATTCTCTTATACTTATTTCTTTTGTTACCACTCAAAGGGATATAAAATTTGCAATACACGAATATAATTTAAACCGCTTCAAGGCCAAATTCCGTTCTATGATGTCAAACCTCGATTTCATGCTTCTTATCCTTTAGTTTCGTACCAAGACCTACCACGGCCAAGCGGCTGTGCAATTGCAGGATAGGATCTGGGTAAAAGATTACTGACTTATTCTTTTATTATATGGCTGTGTCTTACAAGGACTGGGAGCTACCGAATTCACGAATTTGATTTGCTGAAATCAATATTGAAAGCGGTCTAGATTTTCCCATCTAGACCGGCATCTAGACCGGTATGGAAAAAAAAGGTACAAAGAATATAAAAAATTGGCATATAAGACACAGCCATATAATAAACATCTTATTAACCGAGCTAGGTCGGTCTGTATGGGAGAATCTTGACTTCGGTCGCTGGTACAGACCTCCCTGCGTTTGGTCTGTACTGGCGACCTCGGTCAAGTCTCTCTCATAAAGACCCCCCACTCGGTTAATAAGAACTAAATGTAGAGGTTAACTTAACAAAGGTCTTTGATGCTATAGAGCTTATAAAATAGTGATCAATAGTTTTGAACTGCACCAAGCCTTTGGCACAAAGGCAGCCAAGGTTTGGATATATGACATGATCATAAGCAGGATTTTTAATGACTTGTCCTTGCAATTGCCGTTTGCCATAATTTATGTGAAGTAAACACTTAAACATGCCCCATTGAGAGATCAAGCTGTTGGAAGGATTACACTGGAGTGTTACACTGGAGTGTTACACTGGAGTGTTACACTGGAGTGTTACACTGGAGTGTTACACTGGAGTGTTACATTGGTTTTAATTATATTCAACATGTAAAATAAATTTAAAAAAATATTAAATTTCAGTTCCTCTATTAATCAGCATAGTAGATTAACAGGACTCCTTGATGTCATAAATAACGCACTTTGCTATTTGCCAGATTTTGGCGGGGTTGTGTTATTAAAAAAATTCATGCGAATGATTTTGAATTATTCATGAGTGAGTATCAAACTATCCTTTGTCAAACATTATAAGTACACTCAGGGTCTCTTTCGGCGCCCTAAAAACAGGACAAAAGGAAAAACTATGAATTCAAGTCTAGACCATTTATTTTTTTCAGAGCATAATCTTTCAATCTTTGGTTGGTGAATTCCCACTGAATCGCAGCTACCGGTAATTTCCAACTTTCATGCAAAGCAAACTAATAGAAATTTCTTCGAAATCTTAGTCTCGCCGGTGGTCTTCGCTTCACTTTTTAGATAAAAGGCCCGTGAATATGAATTTCCTTTTCCTAAGCTGCTCTTATAGTGGTTTATAAATCGATAAATAATCAGGTGCCATCCTGCCTTCCATCACACCTTTTCGTTCGTAATAAAAGAGACCCGAATTTGCTCAATTAAGCAGTCTCTTCGAGATATGTACGAGAGATACTTAAAATGAAACAATTTAATGCCAACAAAACAAAGAAGAGCTGATACATATTTTTTTGCCTGATTTTGGCTTCTGTGTAATAATTTCGACTGCCGCTCCTGGGGCCAAATAGCGCGCCAAGGGGACTCAAATACAAACTGTCATACAAATGGAACCCAATTAATACAAACGCAAGTAAATTGCCGGAACCTTTGAGCCGGAATAAAATGATATTTATACCAAACATCGTTGCTTTGAAAATCTACATTGGCCCACACGTTCATTTTCAACGCAACATTTCTCATAGAAAATGTGTTTCCGAAATTTGCAATAGTTTTTTAAAAAATAGCATTATTGTTGCCTGAATTTTGTTCAGTTTCATTATTAATATTTGGCGTCAAACATTTTGTAACGTAGCTGGCACTGTTACCGTTGATGAGAGGATTACGTTGCGTGGAAATTTGTCCCTGAAGTATAGATTTAAAATCGGCATCACTTTAAGAGTTTTTGCATAATGCTAGATTGATCACTGTTGCACGATTGCTGGTATGGAAAAGCGTCAAGTGGAACGTTACAGACCTATTGTTTTCGCCTTTCATTTTTCTTTCCTATATTCTTCGAAAATATTTGCTAAAAAGTCACTTTTTGACTACTTGTATAAATTTAAATTAAAAATAGTCTGCATCTACCAACCGTTCGTGAGATCAATGTTCTTGGGCAGGTAAGAACTTCAGTTTGTTTTATCTTCGCTTTCGCGATTCAGATAGCAAAAGGTTCGACGTGAAAGTGTTTTCTTATTAAGATACCCAGCAGCTTAATTGGCATTCACCGTGTAATTAACAATGAGGTCAATCCTTCTGCTCTCATGTCACTGATGGAGATGTCCATTTTGAATTTGAATTTGAATTCATTTAACTAGTGACAGGTTCTTTTCAATTGATAAAGGCCAAGAGTATTGGTTCTTTAGATCATTTCGTTCATTTTTAATTTCTGAAAAATTGCCTTTGTTTTTAAGTTATGAATTAAGTTTTATTTTTAATGCAAAATGTCTCTAACATGTCTGAAAATAGATTTTGCGAGAACACGTTTAATCTGTCCACACTGCTTCCCGGGTATTATTATGTCGGTAATGAAAATGCTAATCAATTCTTTAATTATAACTAGGCTTCCAATATTTTGCAGAGTCGAAAACCGTAATGTTTTGTTTCCACTTCATGCGAAGAAAATATTTCAAAACATACTAGGTATATGTTGGTAGCGGCCGCAAAGAAAAAACTGGGCGTCTTAACTTCATCAGTAGTACTGACAGTTCAATTTACGAAGAATTGGTGAAATTTTTTTAATATTAACTGCATCCTCTTGTATTTATTTTACAAAGTAAACACGACCGACACAGCTTCACGTTTTGAGAAAATGCATTCGATCTAAGCGGCTGAAAATGTCCTTAATTGTTCATTTCGAATCATCAGAATTTCTATCGAAGTTCCCACCGTACTTTGATCAGTAGAGCTTTTCAATCGAAACACATTACAGGTCAGTGTTACTTATATTAACCAGTACAATGTTTCGTGCATCTAAACGCAAACCACGTTTTTTTTTCTCTTGCTTTGCTCACACAAAAGCTTGTCTCCTTACAGTACGTCTTATGACAACAATTATTTGTTTCACAAAGCATCCTGACATTTGCGTTTATAATCATTACGTTGCGAGTGTCGCGAAAAAGTTTCAAGGAAATTACTTCCCTCAATGGGAATGTGTTGTAACTTAAAGTTCATTTAATGTTACAATGTATTGCTTGTTAGGATAAAAGCAGACGATATTCCCCATCTCCCTAAATAAAACATTTTAGAAGTGGCCAACTGATAAGAATAGGCGCTCCGAAAAAAAAGGAAATGGGGAAGAAAAAAAAATTTTAATTAAAATAGAGTCAGATAAACTAATTAGCTAAGAAAGAAACAGCCCATGGCCTTGCAAAAAAATTTCATCCCGGACAACTTTCTTTTTCTTTTACCGAGAGAATTGTGCATTCTACTCTCAACCATCACTGATATTACTATTATTATTGTTGTAGTTGTTATTACTATTATTATCGCAGAGAAATCAACTGAATGCTACATTCTAATCAGGCAGCACAGGGCGAAAACCATAACCTGTGAACCATGGAGTAACAAATAAATGTACATTAACTAATCCTAATAAGCTTTACCGTTGTGTCTACGGAATTATTATCATTATTATTATTATAATTATTATTATTATTATTTTTATTATTATCATCATTATCATTATCATCATCATCATCATCATCATCATTATCATCATCATTATCATTATCATTATCATTAATATTATCATTATCATTATCATTATTATTATTATTATTATTATTATTATTATTATTGTGGCCCGTTCACGCCGCTTGTATTTACAACTACGGGAAGGATGGGGATGGAATGCATAAGATACCACAGCCGATTGGCCTTGCTGATAGCCGCCAAGAAAGGGGAACGATACTCGCAAACAATTTCCTGGATCCGAGCAAAGACATCCTTTGCCCTGCTTCGGTCGGCCTTAGTTTGCCTTCCAGGATCGCGGGTGAAGCGCCGCGCTGCGTATGACTATAATAATAATAATAATAATCTTAATTTAGCATTAATTTCCATAAAATCCTGTACAATACTTAATATTAACAGCGTAAAAAACGATCCAAAATAACTCACTTTCGGCTCACATCTACTCCTTTTTTTTAATGTCAAAGCGTCTAGAAAACTATAAATAACGGAGTCAAATCTGAACAGATTTAAAGTCTAATAATCTGATAAGTAAAAGCTGATAGTTTCTAAAGAAACTGTTTGTGGCTGCGTCGGTGGGGGTAACAAAATAATTTGAATATATCAACAAAGTTGAAATGGCAAATTGGCCACCGTTACGATTATAAAAGCTGACGTTTCGAGCGTTAGCCCTTCGTCGGAGCGAATGATAAGTAAAAGCATGTCTAAAAATATACAGAAAAGAGAAAGGTGAATGGAAAATCACGCACTCCCCTTAGATAAATTCCACTAAATTCGCCCTCACTGAAATAACAATTTGGCGTGTTGGATAATAAATAACTTATTAGACGTTTTGTTGTGTAGTATCGCTAAGTACTTTTAGTCGTTATTTGTATTTTGACTGGCCCTACGGGCTCGTAAAAATACTAAGCGATACTAAACAATAAAACGTCTAATAAGATATACATATCTTAAAGTATCCCCAGCACCCCTCTCTCCTAATATTGCCAGGACATCTCCCCACCCACCCATCCCCTTCTCTCTTCGCCACTATCCCAAAATTTTCCCGCACCATCCAAACTCCCTGTGGTTCTGACACAAAACTCCTCATCAAGTAAAAATCATGTTTTTGTTTTCCTCTAAAGAGTTTGAATGGATTTCAAATTCATTTTTAGCTTTCAACAGTCAGAGTCTACCCGTTGGTAACAAAATGGAATTTTACGGAAACCAAATAAAGCTTCGAAGTGTTACATAACCAGGAAAAAAAATTACTCAAGTTCAATTTGCACCCACTTCAAGTTGAATTTAGACCTACACATATACCAAAGAGATTTAGATTTGTTTCTATTGAGTTTTTTGATGTCGTGAGTTAATTCAGAATTCACTTCTTTTATCTATATTCAAGGCTCGCCACGGCTATTTTTTTAACATCTTGTATTTGGAAAGGGTTTCATACGAATAACAGCATGCGTCTCACATAATTTGAATAAATAACAACTTACTAGTATACTCAGAACGACTAATTTGAAACAATGCCATGAAGTTTAAAATGAATCTAAAAAACAAAAATTAGACTAAGTAAATTGTTCCTGTACAAGCCCCTGATTTTTCTCTACGTTTACTTTCAAGCGAAGATACTTATACCATTTTTTCTCTGAACTGCAGATGAAAAAACTATGTAAATAATGATAACAAAAATACCTCCTTTGCTGAATATTTTTATCACGGAAAGATGATAATCATCATAGACATCCTTTGCACATCTCCATGAAATTAACGTGAAAGTTTGTGTTCGTTCAAGCTTTCCGCTAATCTCGGCGACCGCTAGCTTATTGATACCGCATTAGTGGATTTGATGGCTTAATGCCTTGTGCTACTTATTTTAGGAACAAAGTTATGCTATCTTGTTTCACAATAAATTTTATACAGGCGCTTGCGTACTTAGAAACCAGAATACTACTCAAAATATTTGTAAAAAATTAAACGAAGTGCAAGAAACAAAGGATGAATTTTCAGTGCTCAATGTCCTTCTAAATACTGCAAACAAGCCGTTTCCATTTGTTTTTCTTTTCTTCTTTTTCCTCTTTTTTTAATGCTCAGTAAGAATGATGCAAAATAAATACTTAAAATTGCTACTTAATTTTTGAATTTGTGGCATTTTCGGTAAGTCGATCACTGTACATGTGTCGTCAGCAATCTTACCATAAAATGCAAATTGAATTTTTTTGAGACAAAACAACGTTCCTAAACTAATCGCAGCTAAAAATGTAAAAGGTTAACAGCCTAAGAAAATAAAAAAGATTATAAAAATCAAAGATCTCTGATTCAACGTACCTCTAGATGAGTGATACCTTGAATTCAGGTTGACTAAATGTTGGCAGAAAACTCAGCTATCTTCCGACGAAATTCCTGTCTGATAGTGCAGAAGGGCATTGGGATTTTAGATCTGAATGACAGAATAAACATTTTAGCTAAAAAATGGACTTAAGTTCAATTTTTTTTTAACGGTGTGTCGTTAAAAAAAATTTTGCCTGTGACGCAGGTTGTATTCAAATTGTAAGCAGCTGAAGCAAGACCTGAACTAGAGTTGGTCGATGCGGTCGAAGTCCCTTGCTGAGAAAAACAGACATGATTGGATCCCTTAGACCGACAAACAAGCAGTTATTTCCTATGCATTGAATTGTTTTTTTTCTCAAAACTTTTAACAGTTTTAATTTATACATTTGAGGTGATTACTCCATTAGAAGGATGAAAAGAAAATCGAATTATCAGAGATTTATTTGTACTGAATGTAAACCAAACAACGACTATTATATATATTGTCTGGATATGTTTCACAGTGAGCCCATAATTTCGTTTTTAATTAAAGGGGGATTACCGTAATACTCACATTCGCCTTTGATGCACAAAATTTCAAAAACTACTTGTCCTCTACTTCAATCATGATCTCGTTGAAATATATCTGAAGACAGTTCCAGTGCTAATGACGTATTTTCTGAAAATTTCGACGAAATAATTGAATACTTAAACAAACAGTATGGGTTATGTTAACTCAACAGCTGAATGGTAAAATTCTGAATTTCGTGAATCTCGCAGAGTTTTGTCTCATATTGATTGCAATACGAATCTGATCTAGACAGCGTTAACCGAAAACCGTAGATATGAAGAAAAAAAAAACCTGTTGGTGGAAAAAAAAAAGCGCAGACGACGCGAAATGAGAGATAATCACGAAATTATTATAATTCCTAACAAACTAAGTTTCTTTAAATGTTTCAAGGTCCTTTTTTTACGGTTGTTATTAATTTACACTGGAAACCTTATAAAAAAAAAAAGGGGAAAAACATATCACTCATTGGCCTGTGAAGGTAGGAATATCAGCGACTGATTAGTGGAACTAATGCAATCAGGTAGTCCGCATGACGTCTGAATGCTTGCATTTGTTACTTTTCTGTCTCAACTATCTCAACCTGGGATATACGCAGCTGCTAAACACAAATAAGCTTTTCGTGTCGTTTCATGCGAAAAAACAAAATAAAAAAAAACAAAACATTTAGAGGACTATAGTACGGCTTTCTTGACGCACGATGGTAAAAGAAGCAACGTTTTAATTCAAGTTGGCCAATCCGGCTCCCAATCATATGAGGGAAAGGAAGTAGGCAGCGGAAGCGGGGCTCCCGGGGAGGGGGGGGAACTAGGGGGGCGAGGAGAGGAAGAGGTATGGTAACTACGTCATGTTATGTCCACAGGTAGCCCAAGCTCGCACAGTAAGCCTCCGTAAATACACAACTGACGTTTACGTCGCGTGGTGTGCAAGATGAGATAAAACCGGGTTAAACGGTCCCGAAAACTTCCAAAATGTCAAGTAACAACCCCCTAAGACGAGTTGAGGTTGTTTACTCAAAAATAGTTCAGATTTTTTCAGTTGAGAATTCGACCTTGTATTCTCATACAAATCCTTATATTTCGCCCGTTGCGCGAACTAGGGCTACCTGTGCTACATTTGCGGAAAAATACTTTCCTCGTGAAAGTTGCACTAATATAGATGTTTTAAATCATCTGCATGAAATAGAAATCGATTTCCAGTCCTCTGACTGGCCTATCTATTCACAACCACCAATATGATCACTCCATGTACAATTATTGAACTCAAGACCCCAAAAATAGATCTTGTTTGGCGACACACTTCCTCTAAGTCCAAATGAGAGTTTTTCTCCCCATGTAACGATGCGCAGCAGCTATGGTTGAGAGGTGTTTGATCCATGGTTTCCTAGCTAGCACTTACTACCTTTTCTCTGAAGTTTTTATTGGAATTAGCTATAAAATGCATAGGAAAATCTGAGTTCATGAGTTTCTTTAAACATCCGTGGGATACACAAAACTGGACCTTGGAATAATTTCTAACCCCGTTCAGGTTTGCAGCTGTCGATTTTTCGGTCGAAAGATTTGCGTCGCCCTATTGCACGAAACCAAAGAGAAGAACTATCATGGATTGGACTGGATTGGTAACCGAAAATTTGTCCAAATACGAGTAACACACGAGAACATTCTTGAAGCCGGGAGTCTAGGTGAAGTGTCTCAGTGGCTTTCAGTAACAAGACCACCGTCTCAGGCTGAGCTTAACCTTTGGAGGCTTCATTTCGATAAAAAATGAGCATAGGATTAAAAGAAAAATGTAAATTTCTGTAGTTAGGCAGGTAATGGGCCCAGCAGATTAGCGTTAAAAGAACGCATAAGGCACTTTGGTAGCTGGACTTTTCATTGCCTAAGTTTTAGGACTTAGAGCCTGTAGAACGAGGAAGCTACATAAACATAATTTGATGCTCATTATCGAGTCTTTGGCTCCGACCTTATCCACTTCAATGAAGCAACTTCAAAAGGGGCTCTAGGTTCCTTAATTTTGCCATGTGAATTTAAGCCAAATCGGAAAAGGTGTTTTGCAGTTCACGTCTAACAAACTGATAATATGTATAGCTTTACAGCGTAATACGAGTTAAAAAATTACCATTCGTGCCAGATATCCTCAGTGAGCCTGCTATGCTACTGATTAGTCTTTATATCATTGTTGAAATTGATAAGAACTTACCTCGTGGTTCTCTTCTGCCTGACGCTCCTTTGTTAGCCAAGACTACTCTTGCTACTCAACATAAAAAATTCCAGGTTTACGTAAGTCTGAATCACCTCAACTGAACCTGCCTTTACTAGTCTGCACCAGACGAGGAAAGCGATTACGTAGGACCCCACGTGACGCTGGTTAGATTTGAGAACGTCCTATGGAAAACATAATTAATACATTCAGTGATATTTAAACACTTAATTGATAAACCCAACGTTCTGCACAACTTTTTGTTTCGTAGTCATTCAGATGGTCTTTCCACTTACACTCCGAACGCCTTTTATTTCTGTCTCCCTCCTGCCGGTCATATAACAATTGATGATTATTGTCAGTCTCTGGCGACAGGTTTGTAAAAGCAGGATTAACAGGAAGCCTAAACATTGCAAAATGGCTTTTTCCGGAAGTTTACTTCCCAATCAGGACGCGACAATCGTGCAGGGCGAATAACCAAGAATGAGGGAGACTTGGGGCAGGTCGCAAAGAACGCCTTTCCACCACGACCCGTCCAAAACCTCCGAAATTTTCGGTTTGTGTAATGTCACGCTCCTACCTGCACGCGTTTAAAGGGCAAATCACAAAACAATTCAGTTAGCCAGAGAAAGACTTTGGTAGAACATATTACAATTGAGCCTGAATTGAGGGGTCACCCACGGAGAATGGCGGGTTGACCACTAAAATGCAGGTTGACTGTCCAATAGAGGTTCTACAGAGTAGGAGTGTAAAAAAACGCCATGTTACCCCATAATTGACTTCTCCTTCAGTACAATACCTCGCTCAAAAATACTTCAATCTAGCATTGATTTCGGGAGGTAAACGCTAGTAAGTGGTATCATTCGGGACCATTCGGGACAGTGCCCGGTCCAATACTTAGAGAATATTGGACCGGCAATAGAGCATTTTGATTGGTTGATATTAGTTATTGGCCCTCTGACTGCCCGAGTCGTGTAATAAATGTCATTATTTTCAACCCTGATGATGGCAAACAGCCGAAAACGTTTGGTTTAAACATTTTAATAATTGTTTCCTAATCTTTTAGCCTTGTATATAGAATATCTATATTATAAATATTTATTCATAACTATACGATCGGAAATCTGTAATATCAAAATTGCAAACGAATCTGTTTGCCATTTTGACTAACCTCCATATTGTAGTTATTACCCTAATCTATTATTGCAAGATCACAGTGACCCAACGTACTCCTCGAATGACAGCTTAGTCTCACGTAGCAGAGAGCACAGAGCGCAGTTGAACTATGATTACAAACTGTCATGTCGCTGTATGCGTCTTCGTTTAATATTTAGACGGCACGATTGATACATATATATCTTCAGCGATATCTCTACGTTATTGTTCTTGAGGACTCAAGTGTCGCATATTTTAAGTGCCGAGGAATTGATGTTGGCTCACCGTCATTCAGCGCTTTAGCGGCGGACCACTAAATGTGATCACAGAATACCAAGAAAGAAAAAGAAAAGGTAGTGAGTTATCAGAAAGAAAAATAATAATAAAAATAATAGTTGTAAAAGTGGGCCTGTTCTTTATTTGGTGATGTACTAGGTATGTTTAAATGATTTCCAGAGAGACTTTTAAAGTAATGCATGGCATGTTCGAGAAAGCAGAATTCTACGTATGATGCACGATCCTCGCAGTAGAGAGCGCTATTTATGCAATAGCGAAAATCAGACCTGAAAAAAAAAAAAGTCAGGCCTGTACGGGATTCGAACCACTGACCTCTGTGATACTAGTGCAGCGCTCTACCACTTGAGCTAACAAGCCAACTGGGAGCAGGCCGTTAAGTTGATTCGTAATAAACCCGTGATGATAAATCAGATACAATGTACATATGAGGTTCATATAATTTGAACTGCGGTATTAGATACGTATGATGCACGATCCTCGCAGTAGAGAGCGCTATTTATGCAATAGCGAAAATCAGACCCGAAAAGCAGAATTCTGTTTGCAATTAAAGTGTATATGACATGAATTTTTCTTTCGTTTTCTGCTAGTTCGATATGTATAACAAACGGTTCGAGAGTTAAAAATCGTTGAAAATAGTTAGAAACACATAGTTTTCGTTTAAACTACGCGCTAAGTTGGCTTGAACATTCGCAGACCTCATCATTTGGAAACGGCGATTTACGAAAATAACCTTGATTGAACCATTTCTTACCTATTCCTGCAGCGGGAAATTTGATGTAAAAACCATTTCACTCCGGCCCAAAACTGTAAAGAAAGACATTCTAGGACACGACTTTTTCAGCGTGGGCAAGATGAAAAATTTGTTCGGAAGATAGCGCTTGATTACCTTGCAAGGTTAAGTTATATAGGTTTGATATGCACCTGCATCAAAATTCCACTGATTTCCGGCATTTTATTGTTTATCTAAAAACTTGGCGACAAAACGGTGGGACATTGAGAGCTTTGGATGTTGCCTTTAGCGGCAAAAAATATCATTGTTCTTAAATTAAATAAAATGGCTTTCCTCAATGTCATGCCATTTTCGTCATAGTCATCTTTTTATTTTATGTATTCATTTTCGTTGATCCAAATGGTTTTACAAGAGCAGAAGAAGATAAGCCGAGAATATTCTGCACTATCTGCATACAAATTGTGATCGGCATCATCATATATGGTCAGATGATCTTACTTGTTTGGTTGTTTGACATTTTATTTCGATGTTCTCATTGCAGTGCTTGTTGTCGTTGTTGCTGTGGTTGTTGTTGTTTTTGTTGTTTTTTTTTTTAACGAAAATTTCATCGAGCCTCGGTCCTGAGCCTGGCGATCATAGGCAAGATAGTCCATTTCCTCTGCAGCCGGAGTGAAGCACATTCCCCTTATTTTTTTCTAAAATTATGCGATTTTCACTCTTGTCCAAAAAACAAAAACAAACGAAAGCAGAAAGTAACAGAACCAAAACAGGTAGCTATTCTTGGAAAAACCGCAGAGCAGAATGATATCAGCACTGCGCAATTGTCAAAGAAGAATAAAGTACGCCAAGAAGTCTGTAAACGCTTAGCAATTGAGCGACTGTTTTTGAAATCGAGCCATGAATTAATTGATTGACCAATTGAGTTCATTATCGTGAGCCGAAAGTAGTTATCTTTAGCACTGGGTAAGAATCTCGTTGACAGACTCAGCTTAGTTGATAAAAGTTGCTCAAAAGCAATTTGTGCTTGATGAAAATATAGGCGGCGGAAACGAGCAGCCAATCATATCGCTTGCGGCTTTCTTTATTGAATTTGTTACACGTACAAAATAGTATCAGCAACTGGAGAAGAAAACAGGATGATGGCCCAATTGATATTCAACCCCGATAAATATTAATAAAATAGTAGTAATAATTATAATCGTGAAAGTAGTAATGGAAATAGTTAACAACTATTCACCGAAGTGGAGATTGTTAGTGGTGGATAATTACCGATCCGCGAAGCGGCGAGGTAAATATCCACCGCTAACCACCGACACCGAGCCGCGAAGCGGCGAGGTAAATATCCACCGCTAACCATCGACACTGAGGTGAATAGTTGTTTTAGTATATACTAAAACAGTGAGATAATATACACCACCAAAAATTGATTTGAGTGATTTCTTCGCTTGTCATGGATGCAAACCGGGACGCCATTTTTTCCCGGGTTGCTTGGAGGTAAATAGCAAAGGATATTCGGAGTTTGACTAGCCAATCAGAGTGCGCCTTCAGCGCTATCCATAGCGTTGAGGGCGCGCTCTGATTGGCTCAGTGTCGGTGGTTTGCGATGGATATTTACCGAGCCGCAAAGCGGCTCGGTAAATATCCACCACTTACCACCACCTTGTTCGGTGAATAGTTGTTAATTATCATATGATATTATTTACAACCAAGTTAATTTAAGAATAGGTTCATTAACTTACACCCTCACGACTTGGTAGATTATAAGAAAGGGTTTTATCATCATAAAAATCTAAAAATGAATAAAGGCTGATAGTTTCTAAAGAAACTGTTTGGGGCTGCGTCGGTGGGGGTAACGAAATAATTTGGATATATCAACAAAGTTGAAATGGTAAATTGGCAACCGTAACGATTACAAAAGCTGACGTTTCGAGCGTTAGCCCATTGTCGGAGCGAATAGAGGAATTCCTCTATTCGCTCCGACGAAGGGCTAACGTTTTCCAGCAATAGTTTGTCCTTTGACGTGTAGGGTGACCATAGTTCACAAGCGTACTCTAATTGTGATCGAACAATTGAACAGTATAAAAGTTTCTTGATGTTAGTATCATAGATACGAATAAGGCCAAGCGTTCTATTTGCTTTAAAGGAGATCAACTTTATATGTTGAGCAAATCAATGTAGCGAATTTCATACAGTCACACAGTTAGGTTTGTAGAGAGTTCCCGATCAGCCCAATCAGGGTCCGAAAGAGAGAGAGGAAGAAAGCTGGGGAAATTAAGATAACATATGTTTCCTTCTTTGTTGATATTTTGCTTTTTGCAAAAAAAATAAATAAAATGCGAAACTTGTGTGATCCTGGTAGAAACGCTGGCAACCTCGAACGGAAAATGTGTTTCGCAGAACTGATTAGGAAATACCCATTTGCAAATGGTTAACACAATCAAGAAACAAACGTAATAACATGCTTAAAACGAAATTGCAGATATCTATCATTGGGTCAGCTGGTACAGCGTCCGACTGCAAAATCGAAAGATTTGAGGTTTGATTACTGAATTGAAGTCGACTCAGTTTTACTCTGCTCAGTTGGCGGAGCATTTGAAATCAAGGGAGAAAGTCTGGGCTTTGAATCCTCAAGAAGATCGACCAGGCTATTTTTTTTTCTTCACGTTCAGCTGTTTAGTATATGACAGCGAAATTGCAAATTCCGAAGGAGGGTCACCCAAACTTTTTTCAAACCCATTGTTGACCCGTTATAGCGAGATTGACCGGCGTGAGGTAAATCTTTTTTTTTCTGATTAAGCTTTGCACAACTTTTCAAGAGATCATATGAATGTCTACAGTTCAATTCCTAAATTGTTCATAGAAATCATTTTCAAGTTTCAAAAACAAGTACAAGTAATTGGCAACTCCCGATCAAAGATCAAATCATGATCATTCAATCCACAAATAACGTTTTTTAACTCTGACCAAAAAATAAAGAACGTGGTTCTTTGTGAAATCCAGAAAAATGTCTGGGATCACGAAAAATTGTCCCTAATGTCGGCCTCTGAGCGTTTGGGTGCTAGAAGAAAATAAAACTGGGATATCAACCCTCGCCAGTCACAATCTACGTTCTTCGGCGTGCTGACCGAAGGGACCCGAGCACTAGAATCAAGATATGCAAGGAGACTGGTAACGAGAGTTACACTTGTATCCCTTTGGTGGAAACACAGTTGCTTTCCTATCTAAAAACGTTTGGAATTCGTTGCTATGTCTATTTGCAGTGAGAAAGGTATTTAAAAGCGAATAGAAACGAAAAAAAAATCGCGACTAAACCGGAAAACCAGGGACTCGATCGACGTGTAGGAGTAAGATCGACGTCAAACAGTCAAATATGGGCTGGACTTTGAACGGCTTAGCAGCCGCTCGCTTGATTGTTACGTTACTCAACATTGCGAAAATTGCGAAGTAATTTAGTGAAGTTCTCTAACACTCAGTTCAGAGGAGGAAAGGGAGACTTCACGTCGGTATTTCTGCAATAATGCTACGTTGTGGATGCCGTAGTTTGTCCCAGGGTCTTTCTTACTTACCTAAAACAAGAACAAGCCAAAGTTTTCTGGATGTCAGTCGGTAAGGATCGCAACTCGTTGTTCTTCAATGTAGTTCCTGTTACATAAGCAAATGATCGCTGGCTTCCTTACGATTATAACTTGATTATAAGATATTCAGATGATTACTTGAGAAAACGGGCTTTGAAGTAGATGTTACTGTAGCTAAGTGTGTTTGGACTTGTCCTACTAATTAGATCCAATCGGTCAAGGTTCGCGTTCGTGATGTTTTCAATCCAAGTTGCGAAATTAAATTAATGTTGGGACTTCTTCAAATTGAAATAGAAACAAGAACAAGAAAAGTTATAAAAAGTTAGTTAGAAGGCTCAATTAAATTATTTCATTTTTCCAGGCATCCAAATTACAAGTAATGTAGTCTTGACAGCTTTTTTAACCCCCTATATAACTGTAGATTTACTCAATATGGTATTATTCTACTCCTAACTATCACAGATGAGTTGAAGCATTTCACTGCAAAGTTGTGTAGCTTTCTCAACGTACCAGTGAACTTGGTGGCAAACTCTCAGCAATTCATATTTCAAGCCACTAGGATTTTGTTAGATTTTCTTGGTAGTTTAATTGAGCATTGTTCTTCCTTGTGTGAGCTTTTCAGCAATATTTCTTGTTTGGACAGGGTGACAGTCCTAAGTTCAAAATATGGAAGGAGTGAATATGCTACAGATGTCAAGGTATGTGTGTTTTTATGAGCAGTGTTCATATTACACGTGACCTCCCCTTAAAAAAACATTAGGATTTGTCACCTGAAAAAGGCTATCCATGGCAAATATAGCATTAAACAGTGAGTTTTTTTTTTTTTCCAGTATGTGTACATACATTGTATCATACCTAGCAGCTTGTTTGGAATTACCACAGTAACCACAAGATGTATATTTCACTTTAACAGTTCCCCCACCACTGAATAGAAACAAATCTGTGTAAAATGTATTGATAGTACATGTAGCTGATTAATGATTCTCTCTGCCCCTTAGGCTGCTCAGTCAAAGTCATTCGTTATGGGTTTATTTAAAGGTCAACTTGATGTACAGCAGGTGTTTCCATTTCCAGAAGGTGAGATGAGACCATTTTTTATGTAATTTTGTATTATTTTTTTATTATTATTAAGTACTATGGAGACTGATCATTAATAGTAATCTGAATCTATACCACATCATATTTTATAGTGTTCTGTATATTTCAGCCTGACTTTAGCTGGTTAAATTTTGCTTTATTATAGTTCTTGACTCTGAACAAGAAAGCACATTGAAAGCTTATGTTGATCCTGTGTCCAAGTTTTTTGAGGTAAGTATATGTAAGTTATGGCTGTTTTCATTTCAGCCTTCTGATAGCTGGTGACATTGAATAGGGGTTCAGGTAAAAGAACTGGATCCCACTTAGACTAAGGTCGCTTAGTTGGACTTAGATGTATCAGGGCTCAACACTAACAGTAGCCAACTAGCCACAGACTAGTAGAAACTCAGTTTTGGCTAGTGGTTTTCGATTTCCACCAGCCAGTTTGGCTGGCAAACAAACTAAACTTGTTGTAACATCTAAGTTGTCACCAGCCACTTGGCTAGTAAGTTGAAAAGTTAGTGTCGAGCCCTGTGTATGCACCTATTGATGGATTGCCCTACATTTGGGGGCATGTGGTTGGGGGGAATGAGCCCAGGGGGAATGAGCACTGGGGGAATGAGCCCAGGAGGGGTACTGCCATATATGGGCAATATAGGTATGTGCCGCTCTGAAGGGTATGGTTTTCAAGCAGTTTACTGTAGGATAGGGTATATAAATCAGAGCATTTGGGTCTAGAATAGGGTATCATTTTTCAGGAAACTGATCAGTTGGTTGAAGATTTTATCTAGACTAGGGAAACCGGGAATTGCTACTCAAACATGTAAAAAAATCAAATCGGCAAGTTGAAATTTATGCAACTCAGCCCTGGGAGTATAAAAGCAAAGAAAGTGTCAATAGATGGCTATCATAAAACTGTCAAAAATCAGGATTCAGAAGGAAGTCGGTGGTTTTAATACTGGTTAAAATTAAACAATTTATTGTTCCTTATAATGGCATACGTGCGTACTTGGCATAGCTCAGCCCTGGAGCTCAGCATGTAACTTGCAATGCGACCAAGTTGAATACGGGGTTGAAAATCGAAAACCTGTGTCCAAAACCCGTCCAAAATTAGGACTCATTTAGTACTTATCTTCGAGACTATATAAGAAGGAAGGTTGACTAGCTTTTTTGTAACATAGAGAAAGAAGGTAAGTGCTTCTTTTTTTTAGTATAAACCCTATAATATAGCGAAAATGGTCACATGTAATTATTTTACTTAAATCATTGAGAATCCAGAACTGGCGTTGTAAAGTTTAAAGTACCTAGTTCACTTTCAGACTTTTGCTGTAGTTCTTCTAGTTTTCTGTTTTGTTATCAGTAATGTGCTTATGTAGAGAGGGTGTTTTAAATATCTGAAGTGAACAGGTTGCACCATTGTAATATAGTACTTATAGAGTTTGTATATAAAATATGTTGTTGTTTCAGCTGTACCAGTAGAGGTTATTTAGAAAGTCGAGTTTTTTTGCTGTTGCACCCGAAAAGCAACACTCATGATGGTTCTTTATTCAATCAGGTTAACCTGAAATTTAGGACTTGATGAAAAAAAAATGAACAAGTATAAATAAATCCTTCTTTGAGAGCGAAACGATTGTGGTATAAGGTTCTGTTTTGGCTCAACTGTGCTAGTGACCTCAGTAGTTTCTGGAAAACAGCTACTCTAGGATAGGGGGGTTTGGGGAGTTTACTCTAGTATAGAGTAGCAAAATTCAGCTGAACTAGCTCTATTATAGGTTAAGGGTTCCAGGGTCCCAGTGGCACATCCCCACCCAGAAAATCCTAAAGTACCCCCCCCCCCCCCCTCCGGGGAATGAGACATTTTCTCGTGTTTTCAAGAGTCAAATTTCCCATTCTTGGGTATCCATTCTGTGTCAAAATTTCACTTCTGTGGACCAAAGATTAAATATACCAGCCTGTACAGGTATTTAATAGTGTTTGACATGTAAATCAAAAGAGTAGAACTGTATCATTGTCTTTTTGTTGAATTATTGTTCAGGAGAGCAATGACCCAGCAAAGAATGATGAGATTGAAAAAGTGGCTGATGACACTTTTGAAGGCCTGAGAGAGATGGGTGCCTTTGGACTTCAGGTAATAAATTGGATAAATTTGGTTATCATGATAGTCTTTTTTTTTTTTTTGACTGTCAGCATTCTTGACCACTTCTGTATACAGTAGAAGCTTGTAGATGTATGTGGTTCTGAACAGAAATTCATGATTTTGAAATTTTCAGATATCCACAGATTTGGGAGGCCTTGGACTTACCAACACACAGGTAACCTGTTTATTCCAACTTCTTGTTTGTTTTTTGTCGTCCAAGCAAAATTGCAGTCATTGATGATCACTGGACTGATAATCCATTTTTTTCTCTCTGAATATTTACTCTTTTTTGCTTTCAAATTCCCAAAAAATAATTTTTCAATCTCAAAAACACTTGTTTGCATGTGTTTCAGTATGCCCGCCTAGTTGAGATTGTTGGTTCCCATGACCTGGCTGTTGGAATTACCCTTGGAGCTCATCAGTCCATTGGATTTAAGGGAATTCTACTCTATGGAAACAAGGTACAGTGTGCATGAATATAGTGCAATATCTGAGGACAGTGTATGTGATAACCTTGCCAAAATGCAAGGGTTCTTTTTTTTTTTTTTTTTTTTTTTTTTTCTGTTTTCATCATTGCATTTTTGATAACTGTGAGTGGCATACAAGCACAGTGTAAACTTGTATCCTCTCTGCATAAGAAAATGGTTGACAAGGATGTCGTGAATTGTTGATAATACATACAGTATGTCCTGGCCTCAGAGAAATTGTAGGACAAAAATGAAGAACATTATTTAGAATTTTCTCAGAACTTTGTGCAGAAAAGTGTGTTTATTGTGTGTAACATACATTGGGTTATGTTGAAATTTTGACAATACATACAACTGATTATTTTGGCTGTTCAATACATAAATAGGTGTATGACTAACAGTTGGTAAGAAAATTGTGTGATTTCATAATTGTACTCTTATTGTGTAATTACTACTCAAAGCAAACAAAGAAATCCTCATGAGGTGCTTTGGTTTCTTAAACAAAAACACCTGATCTCTGATTTCCCTATTAGTGGAGTTGAAATTACAGTCAAAAGGGTTGCCTACAATATAATGCTTAGGGTTAGGGTAGTTGGTATGTACATTTACTGTAGTTCACAAGTACAAATTCCAGGAGTAAACATGTTCATCTTTACCACATGCATCTAGGCCCCTTATTCTGAGACTACTACTAAGTGGTTTTTCTGACAGTTTACTCATTCTTTTTTTTTTCCTTCAGGAACAAAAAGAAAAGTACTTGCCCTCAGTAAGTCATTTCATCGTGATTGTGTATTGTTTGTGCTTTCCATGTAAACAAATGGCATACATTTTCACTGGTAAATTAGCCTCATAATGATTATTAAAGATATTGTCTTGTTTTGAATAGTACTGACTGTGTAACCATGTTGAATTTTTTTCCCTCTAACTTTTCACAGCTTGCAACTGCTGATAAAGTGGCAGCATTTTGTTTAACTGAACCAAGCAGTGGATCAGATGCAGGGGTGTGTACACAAGTACCTGTGTATGATGCTGATGTTAAATAATTTTATAACCTCATAAATAAACTCTTAAGATTACATTCATATCCAGAAAAAAAATTAATATACACATGTCCGAAAAGACATGAACAATGTATGAATTGGGCTGATGGAAATTTAGGCCACTTTAGACTCAATTTTCAGAATATCTGTGCCTCTTTGTGAAGGTCACCACTTGGCATTCCAGTGTTGTAAATACACCATTTTCTCTCATGGTGTAAAATTTAAGTTGAGGTCGCCCAATTTCATCAGTTGCTGATACATTGAATAGTGTTTATTTCCCTTTTTCCAATATTGCAAAGGGGAGACATATACAACTTTGATTGCTATGCTGTAGGTAAATAAAAGTGAATTTGTTCTTGTCTTAGTCTATCAGAACACAGGCAGAGCTGAGTAAAGATGGAAAACATTTCATCCTCAATGGAGGCAAGATATGGTGAGTGAACATGATTGTACATGGACTACCAGTGTGAACAAGATGGATACGACACACCTTCCCTGTCTGTGTCAATCTTAGCTTATCTTTTGGAAGACTTAAGAGTAAATGGGTTTAAATAGGAAGCTAGTGGAAAAGTGTTTATGACAACCATGTAACTGCATAAGACCACTGTGGAACTGCAACTGCTGAAGACATGATTCTGTAGCTGTGAGCTGTAATTGATATTGTGTTTGTCATCAGTTTATTTTCAAGGTAACATTAGTTAGCTGTGGGATCTTCATAAATTGGTTTGCAGAAGTACAATTTAAGACATCTTAACACATGTAGAAACTTTTGATCTTCTCCAGGATAAGTAATGGGGGCTTAGCAGAAATATTCACTGTCTTTGCCAAGGTACAGTTTGTATATTAAACGGTGTTTTATTTTAGATGTCAAAATATATAATGTTAAAGTGTTTTCACTCTACATGGAAACAATCATCCCTTGAATTCATTTGCCAAGTGATTCCATGGATAATTTTTGGTGTATTAGACCTGCAAGAACAATGGGATATATTTTGCTAAAATTTGTTTCAGAATTTTTTTTCTTTTTTGCCTGAGTTTTTAGCACAAATCACTATTTTTCATCGTCATCACACCTTCCCTATTTGTACCTTACATTTTGTACAGACATGAAGAAAGTTGTCAGCCTCTTTTGATCCATGAAAAGCAGTACATGTAGATGTTAATGTTACCTTACGGTTTTGAGGATCAGTTATCAGCAAAGTCTTGTATGGAGTCATATATAATGTTTGAGAAACATCATGGTTTGTTTTTGTGCAGACACCAATGAAAGATCCAAAGACTGGTGAAATGAAAGACAAAGTGACAGCATTTATTGTAGAGAGAGGCTTTGGAGGGGTGTCAAGGTATTACTATAATTTGTTAAGGAGTAGCTGTGGTTATTGTTATCCAGTATACAGACTGTAATTCCATGTTCAGCAGGCCTCAATGTTTCATGTTTAAGGAAAGCAAACAGCATGATTGACTTTTCTTGGTTTAAAATTCTAGAAACCAGTTTGATTTTTAATACTCCATTCGTTTAGTTGATATATATTTTTTGGCCTCTATATACAATCTTGGTGATTTACTGTACTGTATGACATACAGTCACTGAGTGTGCAAGCATGGTTAGGACAAGTGTTGCTGTTTGGACCTTATAATAAATACATAACAGCAAGGAAAAATATGAACCATTTGAAAGAAAACAACAACAGGAAAAAATTTCTTTTCTGACTAAATCTTATCTGTTTGGTCTATTCTTAGTGGTCCACCAGAGAAAAAAATGGGTATCAAGGCTTCTAATACTGCTGAGGTAAGAATCTTTATTGATGTTTACAGCACAGGCACAGGGACAGGTACAGGCTGTAGATGCAGGTGAAGTCAACAATGCTACCCACTTATGGTAGTTCATTAGTCACTTTTAAGTATTTATTTTTGTTTTCCTTTTTGGACTATGCTGATTTTAAACCTGCTCTTATTAATTAAGAGTGCCATTTGTAATTTCCATCTTTGTGACAAACTTGTTCAAAATAGTTTTTGTTCTTTTTGTTGCTGTGACAGGTTTATTTTGACAATGTCAAAGTACCAATGGAAAATGTACTAGGAAGTAAGTGCGGGGTAGACATCCTATGACTTATTTCACAAAGCTACTTGATTTTTTTGAGGTGTTTGTTTAACTGTGGAACACAAATGATTTCCAAATCTGTGTCACCTAAGGAAAAATAGAAGATTGAGTGAAGAAGTTTGTCTTGAATGTTGGCTGACTGTGTATCTCTTCTCCAATAAACCATGGACAACGACCAATCTCAGAGCACGAGTCCTCTCTGATATGAAATTATTTGCATATGTGCGAGCAAGCTAAGCACTTTGTCTGTCTATCGCTATTTTTTTGCCTGCAAGAATCAAACTTTCCTCAAACCTGTGGATCAAGATTATTGAAGTGTCTCAAGCCCTGATCCTCCATTCGAATATTAATTTTTTTCAAATTTTTTATATTCCTGTTAGATGTCGGTGATGGGTTCAAGGTTGCTATGCACATTCTTAACAATGGAAGATTTGGAATGGCTGCTGCTTTGTCAGGCACCATGAAGGGACTTATCATGAAAGCGGTTCGTATTTCATTATTTATGTATTTATTGCTTTGTAGAGAAAATTTAGAAAATCCTAATCTACCCATGGATACATTGGGAGGGAGTGCGAAGGATTATGAAATTTGCGGTGCCTGTGTAATCTCATTTTGTTTCCCACTGCTTGGGTTGAGCAACAGAACATAATTATTTGACTGTGCTCTTTGTGATCAAGTCTTGCCCACGTTCCTTTCTAATTATGGAGATGTATGGTCCATGACCTTGAGAATGATGATTGGATCAAGAATGGCAATAGTGGTGTTGAATTATGTGCACAAACACTCATACGAATGCTGTCAGGGCACAGTGTCTGGTACATGTATAAACACTGTCACGATAAAGAAGCTATGTAGCATGCACCTGTACCTGTACTTGTATAGTCGTGTCATCTCAATTTTTGTTACAAAGGGAGTTTTCATGATGTAAACAGTTGGTCCTTGGGTGGCGATCCACAGAACTGATGTGTTTGTTGAGAACAGAGAATGACAATTTTGTGTTTTTTGATCTGGCTTTTTAAAATCTTCTTTGTCAAAGGCTGATCATGCTGGGAGCAGAGTCCAATTTGGAAGTAAATTGGAGAAGTTTGGAGTTATCCAGGAGAAGCTTGCCCGGATGGCCATGTGCCAGTATGTTACTGAGGTAATTTTAAGAATGAGTCATTTGAGTGCTTGTCAACTTGAAAAAAAAAAAAAAAAGAAAGGGGGGAAGCAAAGCAAAACCAATTAAAAAACAAAACAAAAACAAGAAAAATATAAAGTTACAAGCAAACTTGATCCTATAATTCGACACAAAATATATCAATCATAAAGCCAATGACAATTGAGAGCAAAGGTAATACGTTGGCCCCAAGCGCGAGAAATGACAATGAGCGAGTAGCCGTTATATTTTGTTTTATATCATACTGAATGTGGGGGTCTTGTCAGTTTTATAACATTAAGAGACAAAAAGCTAGCCCAATGCAATAAACAACAAACAAACAAACAAAGAAAAAAAATTTAATGTCCCGTAGTACGAACCAGGTCCATTTTACCCTGTTTACAGGAGAGACCCTTAAAAGGAGTATTTTAAAATTTATCTCAAGGCGAACTATATTTTGTACTGGGGATCTTGAGGTCGAAAATCAAGGTCCGCTGGAAATGTTTCTTCAGTTGTTTTCTGCTGTGTAACAAATTTCATCATCGTCTTTCCTCATTCCAGTCAATGGCGTACATGTTGAGTGCTAACATGGATCAAGGGGCAACAGACTTTCAACTGGAGGCCGCCATCAGTAAAGTTTATGCATCGGTAAGACGAGAAGTAATCGTCTAGAAGACCTGATAGTGTAATGGCGACAACGCGCTGGTCTCCAGATTTAGGGGTGTGGGTGTGATCCTGACAAACAACTGCGTTGTGGCTTTGGAAAGACACTTTACTTTCATAGTGCCTGCCCCTCTCTCTCTCTCTTTCTCTCTCCTTCTGGGGCCGGATTGTTCAAAGGTGGGTTAAGATAGCCCAGCGTTAGTGTGAAATTTGATTTTAGATCTGAAAGCTTTCAAAGAAAATTCAGTTTAATTCTATGCGTCTACAATATGATTACTGATTGCTTTAGAAAGAATTGGGAGAATTAGCCCAAAACGGCTTTTGAACAGAGAAACAGAGAAACCTAGATTAAAATTTAACCCTGGGTTAGTGCTAATCGGCCTTTGAGCAACTGGGTCCAGTAATATTAATTAGTGCCGACGAACTGTCAAGGAACTTAAAGAAATGCTGCAAAGTTTCTCTCGGATGCACAAGCATCCTGTCTGACGGGTAAACATACCCCCACAGTTTCTTCATGCTAATGAAACCGTGGTTAGGCAGTAGTACACTAGTTGAGGGTTACTCGGCACCAAGACCTAACCTACCCAACTACAGACAGCAACAATGTCAGAAGAGAGACAAATTGGGCCCCGCCCTGATTCAGAAAATTCTCTCTTTCCAGGAAGCAGCATGGTTCGTGGCAGATGAGTGCATTCAGATTCTTGGGGGAATGGGTTACATGAAGGTGAGTTTTCTTCCGACCAATGATCTTCAGCATTATCGTGTATTGCAAAAGAAGAACAGGTCTCTGGAACTTTCCAAGGCACTTCAACCAATTCTTTCTCTCGTTTGACATTTTTTAGGATTGTGGAGCTGAACGTGTCATGCGTGACCTTAGAATTTTCAGAATATTCGAAGGTACCAATGACATTTTGAGGTTGTTTGTCTCCTTGACTGGCCTTCAGGTAAGCTTGCACTAGTTCCGCATAGGTCTTTTATGCATAATGTTTTACTCGACAAAACTCTTTAAGATATGAGAATCTTAGGATAGTTTTTGTTTTTAATGAGAAGCGGTAGCGTAGTGGTTAGTACGACAGATATTAAATCAGCAGGCTGATGTTTAACCCCTGGCCGAGTCAGTGAATCCCACTTTACAATAGTGGTTGCCTCTCGGACCCTTGCCCCTCAACGTCAATATGCATATTCTCCATACTGTTCTCTGTACATTTCCCAAGGTGCTGATAAGGAGAGTTTGTTTATCAATCAAGAGCTTCTTTAGTTGGCGATCATTTCCTTTATTCTTGTGACCTTAAGGTGTGATTTTGGGGTGACATTGTAAGGAAAGAAATGTAACAAATGTAATGCTATTCACTCGAAGGAGTCATAGGGTTATTTCCTAGGTGTATTGATAAATACTAGCATTTTGGGTGACGACAATTTCACCGTGCTTATTATCCAGAAGTATAGGTCTTCGTTATGGCTTCTGTATCCTCCTACTACTAACTGCGGAAGCCGGTACATTAAAACGAAATAGTATTAAGTAAATGCGATTAATGATTTTTCCAGGACGCTGGAAAATACCTCCGGGAACTTCAGAAGTCCTTGACCAATCCAGCGAATGTTGGACTGATTTTATCCGAGGGAGTGAAGAGAACAAGAAGGTGAATGTACTGTTGTTGTTAGTTAGCTAGCGCGTTATTTTCTGGTGTTGTCTGTGTTGTTACTAACCATCTTTATTTGCCTACGAAAAACCAGGGCTGTTGGGTTGAAGTCAGGACCTTCTTTAATTGAACACGTTCACGCGGATCTGGCACCTTCTGCCAAGCTGGTGAGTAGACGTTGTTTCTGTGTAGGGAGGTGAAGGGAAAACGAGGAAAAAAGAAAGACATTTAGGAATTAAGAAGCGAAGAGTTAAGGCTATTGGGGGTGGGGGGGGGGGGGAGGGGTAGAGAGGTAGTTTGCTAAGCAGCTAGTGTTTGTTCGCGTCATGCAACGAGACGTCTTTGGGGGAGAGAGCGTAACAACGGTTGTCAAGAAGACTAACTTTTGTGCTGACTTGTAAAGGTGCAGTTATAACCGTATCCCTCTGCGGAGTAAAATTTAATTTAATTTAAAAACATTTTTTCTTCCATTTTCCCCCTTTTTTTTCTTTTTAGTTGTCAGAAGCTTCTGGCGACTTTGCTGCGACCGTGGAGAAGTTGTTGATTAAACATGGCAAAAACATCAGAGGTAACTAACTGGCAACTTCGCTCGCAACCACCGTGTTAGTTAATTCTCCCGTTCTTAAACAAGTAAATGCAACGCATGGAAATAAGCTTAGTAAACCACCTTTCATATCAACTGTCCAATTGGTCGGCTGAAGCAAATTGCAGAGCTGAGGTGTAGACCCTGTCAGCCGAGAGTACCATCGATCATCAAAGCGAATTATATTCCTGCAATGGGGTATACGTAGATTATATGTACCGCATGGAAAAGAGATGTTTGCAGATACATGTACCATCCTTGTTGAACTCTTTATTTTTAACATCAGTATGCATATTCTCTATACTATTGTCCGTACATTTGCGAAAGTGCTCACAAGGAGAATTTCTAACATAACTAAAGTAAAGCGCGCGCTCTTATTGGTCAATTTAGCGGCCCCCATTTGCCCATGGGTGTACGCTGCTGACGTGAGCAAATGCAAAGACTATTTTTCCGCGCGCGCTTGTTTTTTCTGGTCACATGAGATTTTTTAAATAAAAGAAAACTCTTTTGCTACAATGTATCATTTATGTTATAAAACAAATGGTAAACACCACAGCGTACACTATTGAGTTATGGATGCACTTGGGAGGTTTGCTAAGCACTCAAGAAGCTAGAGTCGCTCTCGGCTATCGCCTCGCGCGACTCTTACGCTTCTTTCGTGCTAAGCAACCTCCCGCGGGCATCCATAACTCAATAGTGTACGCTGTGGTGTTTACCATTTGTTAATTATGTAACAGTGTAGAGCTTCTCTTGTTGATGGTCATTTCTTTTATTCTCGTGAGCTGAATGGTTGATATTGTAAGGAGAAATGAGATGCTGGTCACTCCTAGGAGGCGGCTAAGGGGTTAAAAAGAAACATTTGAAGCATGAAGAAAAACCAACAAACAAACGAACAAACAAAAAACAGCATTAGAATCTGGTTATACGGTTTAATTTGTAGGAAGTTGTCTTTTTTGTCGACTATTATTGTTATTATTATTATTATTATTATTATTATTTTCTATTTGTTTTTTATTATTTTTTAATTGATTTAGCAAATGGCTTTTCTTGCGGCGTTAATGATAGCATTCAGTCGTAGAGATCATATCGGTAAAAATACTTTTGTTTATATTACTGCAGATGAGCAGTTCTTACTTAGAAGACTTGCTGATGCTGCCATTGATATTTATGGTATGGCAGCGGTGCTTTCCAGGTAAGATGCGCATTTTGGCTGTCACTCTAAAGAAGGCACGCGATATTCGCTCTGTCTTCAACAATCACTTCCTTCCGGTTGATTCTGCCTACAGACTTAGTGTTTTAGTACGCTGCAGTACATGCAAAAGCAGTTTTTTCCCTTTCCCGGAACTTGCTAGGGTATAAAAATGTCATCGTGCCGTGCAGTTATACATTTCGTGTGACTCCTTACAGTGCAGTTCATGCATAATCGAACCAAACTATACGAATAATACACGTCTAGCACGTGTTTAAAAACCATACGCATACTGGTATCATACGCATACCACTATTGACAAACGAGCATACGAGTATATTCCTAAACTTGTATGTCATTAGTGGGTATGAGCTTGCTGATTGTTTTCTCCAAGTATAATGGTCAGTGTTCATTTTAATGGGGCATTGTAATAGCAGTAAAAACTGGTGTTCAAGCCGTCATGCCTTCGCGTTTAGTTTCGTTGTCCTTTCTACCTTGAACTCCTTTCTTTGTTGGTTATTTCACCTTTTGTTTTGTTTTGTTTTTGTTTTACAGGGCATCCCGATCCCTTAACAATAAATTTGACTCTGCGCAACACGAGGCTATGATAACAACCGTTTACTGCGACGAGGTAAAGCGATAATTGATTATATCATTCTAGATATCAGTTTTTGAAGCACGGTAGAAGTTCTCCCAACAGACTCTCTCGAAAGCGAACAACTACGCTTGAAACCTTCCGCACGAAACTCTATCTAACTGTGTGGCGTCTTAAAACTATGGATTCATTGATGAAAAGAAAGTTCATCGCGTATACCACTGTCGTATTTTAGAATCACTTATCCTAGAGTGTCTCTCTCCCACAGAGCTTAACTTCAGAGATCGAACGAACGAAAAGTAAACTCTAAAGCTTTTCTTTCGTTTAAATGATATCACTCGACCTATTATTTGTGATCTTTTCGCAGGCTTTTGACAGAATAAGACAAAATCTGGGCTCCTTACATGACTCCAATAAACTCTCAAACGACACCAAAATGTCAAGAATAGCAATGGATGTCATCAAGAATCTGAACACAGTTCCCAATCATCCCCTGGGGTTCTAATAATCCCAGGGATAATTTAACTGGAATAGCACGTGGTATACGTTTGGATGATGATCTTCCTCTTAATGGGCTGTGATCGTGAACAAAATGTCTTTGGAAATGATTTGCTATCGCTGAGCATGGACTCTGGATAATGTCACGTAAATCTGCCGATA
>NC_142525.1:32758216-32793216 GCF_964205215.1 Stylophora pistillata
ACCACTTCAAGCACTTGCAGTGCCGTACCGAGAGCTTTAATCCCTAGAGAATGTATCATTTGTATAATTTGTTGAAATAAGCATTTGGCTTTTCGAGGTGCGCACATGCGTATTTGCGATGCTAAAGACTGTAAGACTGGAAGGTGGACTATGTGAATGTTCATTAAAGTCAAAATTGATAGAGTTAAGCCACTGATAATCTTTTTCTTCCTTAAAATCAGTGTAAAATGTAAGTAGCATAATTTCGGTGACAGAGAGCATAATTTTCAGAAAGTAGCATAATTTTGGCATAATTTTTTAAAAATATGAGCACTGCTATAAGCATGATATGCTATTTTTCGAGCACACCTACTAACCCACCTGCAACATCACATCACAGTCCTGAAGCTGAGCTCCAAGGTAAAACTTGGTCCTATGGTTGGTAAGGTGTGCATGCCAGTTCAAGGATCACGAGCTCAAATCGGCGCTCATTGCTGGACTTCTGGTAAATCGCGGAGGCCGTCAACTGCTCATTTTTAAATAGGAGAATGGCTGAAAGCCATTTCCGACTTTTCGTCCATCACTAAATGTCTCGCTCCATCACTCTGTCACTCCTTCCTTCCGTTCTTGTTAAATTTTTGGTAAGTCGCGCTGACCAGCGCATGAAAATTTCGCATGATCAGCTCCTGCATTATTCATTTTCCGAGTTCAATAGCCCTCATCCGCAAACGAAAGTTTTACACTGGAAAACTTTTCGATAATTTGGTCTCTTTGTCTAGGATGGGGCCGAATAAGCGGTCAATCTAATCAAGCGGCCTACCGACTGCAACAGACCTCTTTGCCTATTGTCGATCACAACACTTGTTAAAAGAAGAACAGTTACTACTTTCATGAAAGCTCCATATATACATACATACACTTTAATAAGCATCCCTGAAAAGGGCTTTTCAGCATCAATATTAAAAATAGTAAAACTGAATAAATAACTTAATAACGTAGAAAATTTAAAAAATTGCGAAGATGGACAACTTCTGACGTAAAAAAATATAAAAAATTTTTAATAAAAAACGTTTCGGTCAGAGACCTTCTTCAGTTATTTACAACTTTTGAAATAAAAAAAGAGCATTAAATAGGATCGAAGTGCTAATGATTACGTAATTACAGATAACGGCTAATGAACTGGTGCAAGAAACAAAAAACCTAATTACAAAGAAAGCAATGGACAAAATACAAGAAACAAACCCTAAAAACTAAGAGATAAGAATACTAAATAACTATATATAGCTATATAAATAACTTAATAACTATATACTTTCATATTACTTATATATTACTTAATTACTATATGTAAACAACAATTATTATCAAAAATCGTTCATGTTACAAATCAGTTCATTAATTAAACGTCTCTTAAAGACCTTAGTACTCGTGATTTCCCTTAAATCTCTACTTAAATTATTCCATACTTCCATGGTATGCGCAGGTGCTTCCGAAAGCAGTGTGTGCAATGGGGACAGCGGTTGGCCTCTGGTTTGCAAGGAGAACGGAAAATGGGTACTGCGTGGTGTTACTTCGTGGGTTACCAGGAGGGCTTGCCCCACGATGACGTATTCTGTGTACGCACGAGTTGGATCTTACGTAGACTGGGTAAAAGGCAAAATGAGTAAGTAATGAAAAGTCAGCTCGACTGCCAATCTTCTATCCTCAAAATGCCCAACATCATTTAGAGATCGTTTGCTGCAAAAATTTCTTGAAGTTCTTGTGAAAGAGGATTCTTTGGAGTCACTTTTAGGGCTCATTTTGATTAGGTATACGTAAATGAAAACCTAAACGTTGGTATGCTTGCATGGTACAAATATTTACATGATTTTAAAGACGTAGGAACGAGAAAAAACTTTAAATTCAACTGAAATATGAACCATGCGTGAGAGAAATAATTGTTGTAATAAAATTTCTTAGATTATCACTCAACAATTTTCGATTTTCGATCTGAGTGAAGGTCTTTGCACCTAGAACTTGGGAGGTAAAATATTATGGAAAATGTCTTATTGTTATTTCTTTTACCTATATTAGGCGGTGATGTGGGTGGTGGAAAATCAAGTGAGTGGTAAACATTTTTCTTCCGTGAAATAAAAAAAAAAAAAAACAGCATAAAAGCGGTCACTGTTAAAAATGCCTTTAATAAAAAAAATAAATAAAAATGAAAGAGTACAAAATTGACTTACTCATTAAGCTGCTAGCTGGCTGAGAAAAAAAATTGGGAGAAATTGAATTTTAGGAGAAGCTTCATGTACTTCAACGTGGACATTTTCTATAGTTTCAAATTGAATGAGTAAGTTACAATGAAGAGCACTTAATTTCGAAGGATTGTGTTGACTTGGATTCAAATTGCCGTTATTAGACAGACGGATGCAATTAGGATCACATCAAAAACTACTGGTGCCCTAAAACATGCGGCACCTGCAGTTAGGGAACCTGCTTCATACGTTTTGGTAGGTTTTATTTGTCAAATTCAGTGCCTTTGTCGTTGTTTCTGTTGTGTTTAATTTGCTGCTATTGTTTCAGTAATATTAGCCATGCGCGGCCGGGTTTAAGTTAATGACTCCTTGAAGACAGAACTCCTCCTTTTGAAAAATTGTAAGGTGAAAATAGGACAACTTACTGGAGGAAAAATTTTGAATGCTCTTGCATTGATTGTTTTATTGCAGGTCGAGGGAAGCTGCAAGGATGGACTTTCCTTCTTACTGGGCAGTGAAGAATAAATTGATATGAAAATGATAGGATAATATCGCAATTTTTATCATCAAAGATTAAATGTCAGAGAATAAAACAATGAACCATCAGAGTTGAATTTTTTCCCATTTATTCTGAATCGTATAGTTTAGGAACATATTAACAAATTCTCCCTTCAGTGTGTTCTCTATAAGTATTTCCTGCAGATGCAAAAAATCTTCGAATACTACAAATCCTCGAAATCCTGGGCTTGTTGCTTTTCCTGGAAAGTAACACAAAATTAATAACTTATTAGAGTTGAAAACTTTATTCCTACAAATAATCCTAAGCAAGACTTTAACCTTTAACGGCTGGGTTCCGCGGTTTCTTAGAATCAAAGAATCGTTATCTTTTAGTGAGATAATTGTATATCCACGAGTTTACCACGATTATTTCGATGTTCCAAATTCTAAAAGCCGGCAGACCGATAAAAAAGAGAACAACAACAAAAAGTGAGTCATTCAATAAGTCTGACCTCTTTAGGTGCTGCCAGAATCGTTCTCCGCGTCATTTGGAGTATCCCACTCCCCCCCGGCTCCATTAGCAGGATCGTTTTCGAATTCATCTTGATCAAAATCATCATCCACAGGACGCCCAGAATCATTAGCTGTCCATGGAAGGTTTTTTCCAGTGACAAGGGTGGAGATAACCAGGAGAAGGAACAGCTGTGCGATGGCCTTCATTTTTTTTTCTCTGCTGAACTGTTTCAATGAAACCTATTAATACTACTTTATACACCTTGTTGGCTTTCTCGACCCTTTCATTTCAGAATTAGGGCTCTTTCCGTCTTGAATGTTAGTAAATAAAGAATGATAACTTTAAGAGTCTAGGATAACAACAGGTACTGACTAAAGCGTTTAAAACAAGTAATAACTACGATAAACTTAACAAAAAGTTTTTCACATTTGGAATCCGTCTGCACGTTTAACTTCAGTTTGAATTTCTTGATAAAAAGTACTTGAAATACTAAACAATCAAACCTGTTTTGACAATTTTCTCTGAATCTTAATTCGGAAATACCTTATGATTTGATACATTTTGCCATACACTATTTAATAGTGACTTCCTGTTAATGATCTAATTGCCATAATCTTGGGCACAGCAAAGTGTTATGATGATAATTGCTGCCAAAATAACACCTGTTATAACAGGTTTTTTTATACTCACAACATCCAGGAAAATCAGAAGCAAAATATGGGGTATTCATTAAGATAAAGTTACTGGTGTCAACAGACAAAATGGGCAACTAGCAAAAAATGTCCTAATATGTGTGTTTATTTAAATGTTGGAAATAATATTTTAGCATAAGCCGTTCATTTAAAATATTGTAAGCAGTTGATAATTTCCTATTTCGATGGCGGTCTTACTTTGTAAGTAGAGTGATTGTTATCTGTTCTTTCTGGGAGAAAAAAGTCCATTTAACCCCAAAAAATTTTGTGTTAAACTGTTAGCGATTATGGCATATATATAGAAATGGCCTGTTCACGTTTAACCTGGGTTGTTTAAGAGGGCACTTCTCACCGACACAAACACCACCAGACTCGAGTACGCTTAGGTCGAATTAAAAGAGCCGATCATTCTTGAGATATTTTGAAATTGTGTCTGAGCATTTATTTTCATGAAGGAAAACTTTCATTTCCCCATCGATTTTTTCTAATTTACTTAAGGACGCCCTCTGTTTACTCCGACTCATATTTTAGTGAAGAAATTAAAAACATTAAGATAGCAATAATTTGGGAAATTGGTTCAACCCATTTCAAATAAATTTGTGTTTAAGCTTATCTTTAATTTCAAGGAATAATCTCAAATTATACCAGAAATCGATATTGTTACAACTTACCTATTAGCTGTTTACAGTGGTTTCAAGTCGGTCCGCTATTAAAAGATCTGATTGATGTTCAACGAAATATATTCCTTCATTTGAAGGCTTCATGCAGTTGCTTTGGTGTTAAAGCCTTACGCTGAAGAACGCAAATACAAATAATAGATCTTAGCACATGCAAATCACTCGCTACCGTCATCACTGATCCTTCTTTTATGTGGCCGCCCCAAAAAACCTATAGGGTATGACATTATCTTTTATGTCCTATTAGAAAATAAGGTCAGTCAATGGTTTCAAAAACATCCTATGAAATACATATATATGAACTGCGGTTATGAAACGTATATGTGCACGATCCTTCGCAGTAAAGCACTATTTAAGCAATAGTGAAAATCAGACCTGAAAAAAAAAAAAAACTTCAGGCCTGCACATGTACGGGATTCGAACCACTGACCTCTGCGATACTAGTGCAGCGCTCTACCAATTGAGCTAACAAGCCAACTGGGAGCAAGGCCATCAATTTAATTCGACATAAACCCGTAAGATGATAAATCAAACAACAAACATATGAAATACATATATATGAACTGCGGTTATGAAACGTATATGTGCACGATCCTTCGCAGCAAAGCACTATTTAAGCAATAGTGAAAATCAGACCTGAAAAAAATTCAGGCCTGTACGGGATTCGAACCACTGACCTCTGCGAAACTAGTGCAGCGCTCTACCAATTGAGCTAACAAGCCAACTGGGAGCAAGGCCATCAATTTAATTCGACATAAACCCGTAAGATGATAAATCAAACAACAAACATATGAAATACATATATATGAACTGCGGTTATGAAACGTATATGTGCACGATCCTTCGCAGTAAAGCACTATTTAAGCGATAGTGAAAATCAGACCTGAAAAAAATTCAGGCCTGTACGGGATTCGAACCACTGACCTCTGCGATAATAGTGCAGCGCTCTACCAATTGAGCTAACAAGCCAACTGGGAGCAATGCCATTAATTTAATTCGACATAAAACCGTAAGATGATAAATCAAACAACAAACATATGAAATACATATATATGAACTGCGGTTATGAAACGTATATGTGCACGATCCTTCGCAGTAAAGCACTATTTAATCAATAGTGAAAATCAGACCTGAAAAAAATTCAGGCCTGTACGGGATTCGAACCACTCACCTCTGCGATACTAGTGCAGCGCTCTACCAATTGAGCTAACAAGCCAACTGGGAGCAAGGCCATCAATTTAATTCGACATAAACCCGTAAGATGATAAATCAAACAACAAACATATGAAATACATATATATGAAATTCATATATATGTATTTCATAACAACAAACATATGAAATACATATATATGAAATTCATATATATGTATTTCATATGTTTGTTGTTTGATTTATCATCTTACGGGTTTATGTCGAATTAAATTGATGGCCTTGCTCCCAGTTGGCTTGTTAGCTCAATTGGTAGAGCGCTGCACTAGTATCGCAGAGGTCAGTGGTTCGAATCCCGTACAGGCCTGAATTTTTTTCAGGTCTGATTTTCACTATCGCTTAAATAATGCTTTACTGCGAAGGATCGTGCACATATACGTTTCATAACCGCAGTTCATATATATGTATTTCATATGTTTGTTGTTCGATTTATCATCTTACGGGTTTATGTCGAATTAAATTGATGGCCTTGCTCCCAGTTGGCTTGTTAGCTCAATTGGTAGAGCGCTGCACTAGTATCGCAGAGGTCAGTGGTTCGAATCCCGTACAGGCCTGAATTTTTTTCAGGTCTGATTTTCACTACTGCTTAAATAGTGCTTTACTGCGAAGGATCGTGCACATATACGTAAAAAACATCCTAGTAAACAAAACTGATACACCGAAAAAAAAAAACCAGTGGTAATCCATGCGTTCCCGTTTTGTGCACTGTCCAAGAGTTTTAATCGCACGTTTTGAGGTTAAGCTTAGAATTTAGAAAACAGCTTGGCACTTAGATATATGTTCTCTGCAGGATATCGAATACGTACATAATAAGCCAGTTGATCATTTCCTATTTCTTTAGCGATTTTACTTTGTAATTGGGGTGATTATTATCTGTTCTTTCTGGGAGAAAATAGTCAATTCAATTTAACTGTACAAAAGTTTGTATTAAACTGTGATTATGACATATCATCCTATCCCGAGTTTGACATGAAAGCAGATTTTCAGTTTGTACAGTGATTAAAACTTGCTGTGATTATGATGCATTTCAATTATCTTGCAGTAAGATATATTTCAATTGTGATAGTCTACTACTAGAGAGTAATTTGATCTAGTAAAGGTTTATCTCGCACAGAAATTTTCAGGAAATTCCTCCTTCCTAAGTTTTCGATTCTTTCCAAGCTCTTTTTCGAGTTAATTTCATCTCAATTCGACTTCAAGTTTAATTAAGCATCTTTTACACCTTGAGGGAACACATAGCTCTCTTAGCATTCGAATTCTTCAGCGCAAGAATATTTTCACAAAGAAAGTGAAGCTTTCAGGAGAAACAAATGTTTCCCTTTTACTTCATAGATATCTTTCCATCTGTGAACTGCTATGAGATCACTGTAAACAGTAAAATGGTAAGTTGCAAACGATCGATTTTTGTAGAAATCGAGATTGTACCTGGAAAATTCCAATCGAGCTTAAATACAAGTAAATTGGAAATGGATGACACCACACAAAATTACATTCGACATATATGAAAATTCTTCATCAAATGAAGGATCCCATATTTTGCCATTTCATTTTCATGGTTGTGCGAATATCAAAAAGAACTTTTATCAAATTAAAACTTTGTGGTGTGCGAGATGCATCTTGATCATTAATAGGAACTCACTGTTAAACAAATATATCAAAATATATCAAATCATAACGCTTTTCTCTCTTTAAGAAGAAAAAGTAAATTGATAGCAAGTCGCAATATTCAGAAACTGAAAGTCGTAATCGTTTGCAATGAGCTTGGAAATTTGAACCGTTTAGATTTCGAGGTCTCATGTTCTACACTTGGCTGAAGAGAACTTAAATAAATGAATTGGCTTTTCACTGAGACAGAGAATAACATATGGACTCGCGTAGATATGGAATTTGTCTTCGAGCCTTCAAATCGAGTTGAACACGACATGGACATTCAATATCTAAAAGTAACCTTGTGTATTATTTTGTTTATCATATAAAAAAATTCATTTATAATATAGGCCTTAACGCACAAGAAAAGAAGAAATTTCGACAAACGACCTTAGATTGATTCATTCATTAACCTGACAGAGAGGCGCAAAAGGCGAGTGACGTGTCAGAAGAGGATTGGTGGTATCAAACACACGTGAAAATCACTATTAATTTACGCGCGTGCAGTCATGGCTTTCTTGAAGTGGTTGAATTTCCCCCCTGTGACCCGCCATTGCGGAGAAAAACACTTGTGTGAATTTATACACGACTTGTGCTTTTTAAATACAACTTCGTGTTTCCCACTTACAGCTTTTTTGTCGCGTCTACAACTTCGCTCTTCCTTTGCTGAACTTGCATGAAAATATATTGGACTGATATGGCAAACACATCACTTCTCGTTACGTTTATACAACTTCTATCCTGGGTGCGTTTCCATTGCTCCCCTGGGTGCATTTTCATTCCATTTCAACTTTGTTGATATATCCAAATTATTTCGTTACCCCCACCGACACAGCCCCAGACAGTTTCTTTAAAAGCTATCAGCCTTTATTCATTCGTATTTTGATTGCTGCGACCACTAACTTTTGTCTTAGCATTTTTCAATCCACAGCATTCAGAACAGCGGCTGCCTTTAAAAGCACACACAACCCACAATTCTTCTATTCGCTCCGACGAAGGGCTAACGCTCGAAACGTCAGCTTTTGTAATCGTTACGTTCGCCAATTTACCATTTCAACTCTGTTGATATATCCAAATTATTTCGTTACCCCCACCGACGCAGCCCCAAACAGTTTCTTTAGAAACTATCAGCCTTTATTCATTTGTATTTTGATTGCTGTGACCACTAACTTATGTCTTAGCATTCTTCAATCCACAGCATTCAGAACAGCGGCTGCCTTTAAAAGCACACACAACCCACAATTCCTCTATTTGCTCCGACGAAGGGCTAACGCTCGAAACGTCAGCTTTTGTAATCGTTACGTTCGCCAATTTACCATTTCAACTCTGTTGATATATCCAAATTATTTCGTTACCCCCACCGACGCAGCTCCAAACAGTTTCTTTAGAAACTATCAGCCTTTATTCATTTGTATTTTGATTGCTGCGACCACTAACTTTTCTCTTAGTATTTTTCAATCCCCAGCATTCAGAACTGAGCGCCTGCCTTTAGGAGCACACACAACCCCAAATTCCTCTATTCGCTCCAGCATTTGTAATCGTTACGGTGGCCAATTTACCATTTCAACTTTGTTGATATATCCAAATTATTTCGTTATCACCACCGACACAGCCCCAAACAGTTTCTTTAGAAACTATCAGCCTTTATTCATTTGTATTTTGATTGCTGCGACCACTAACTTTTGTCTTAGCATTTTTCAATCCACAGCATTCAGAACAGCGGCTGCTTTTAAAAGCACACACAACCCACAATTCCTCTATTCGCTCCGTCGAAAGGCTAACGCTCGAAACGTCAGCTTTTGTAATCGTTAGGTTGGCCAATTTACCATTTCAACTCTGTTGATATATCCAAATTATTTTGTTACCCCCATCGACGCAGTCCCAAACAGTTTCTTTAGAAACTATCAGCCTTTATTCATTTGTACTTTGATTGCTGCGACCACTACCTTTTCTCTTAGTATTTTTCAATCCACAGCATTCAGAACAACGGCTGCCTTTAAAAGCACACACAACCCACAATTCCTCTATTCGCTCCAGCATTTGTAATCGTTACGGTGGCCAATTTACCATTTCAACTTTGTTGATATATCCAAATTATTTCGTTACCCCCATCGACGCAGCCCCAAACAGTTTCTTTAGAAACTATCAGCCTTTACTCATTTGTATTTTGATTGCTGCGACCACTAACTTTTGTCTTAGCATTTTTCAATCCACAGCATTCAGAACAACGGCTGCCTTTAAAAGCACACTCAACCCACAATTCCTCTATTCGCTCCAGCTTTTGTAATCCTTACGGTGGCCAATTTACCATTTCAACTTTGTTGATATATCCAAATTATTTCGTTACCCCCACCGACGCAGCCCCAAACAGTTTCTTCAGAAACTATCAGCCTTTATTCGTTTCGGTGTATTTTGATTGCTGCGACCACTAACTTTTGTCTTAGTATTTTTCAATCCACAGCATTCAGAACAACGGCTGCCTTTACTGAAAAGCACACACAACCCACAATTTATCTATTCGCTCCAGCTTTTGTAATCCTTAGGGTGGCTAATTTACCATTTCAACTTTGTTGATATATCCAAATTATTTCTTTACCCCCACCGACGCAGCCCCAAACAGTTTCTTTAGAAACTATCAGCCTTTATTCATTTGTATTTTGATTGCTACGACCACTAACTTCTGTCTTAGCATTTTTCAATCTACAGCATTCAGAACAGCGGCTGCCTTTAAAAGCACACCTAACCCACAATTCCTCTATTCGCTCCGACGAAGGGCTAACGCTTGAAACGTCAGCTTTTGTAATCGTTACGTTGGCCAATTTACCATTTCAACTTTGTTGATATATCCAAATTACTTTTAGGGAAAGACTACAGTAACTGTATTTTTGCAAAATATTCTCTTTATCATCTCATGGTCCATTACTGGCAGGTATGAAACACAGGTCACGCGTACAGGCCATGTGGGTGAGGAGACACTTTTTGGCTTGTTTATTTATTTCTAGGATGGTGACCTCTATATGTGACCTGTGACCTGCCTTTTACACCGGCCTGGTCCATCTGCCTGATCCATCAATCCATTTATCACACACAAAGCATCCAATATGAGGTTAATCATAATATTTTAGAATTCTACTTGCCAGTTAGGATAATTTCCAAGAGTTATTGTTGACTGAAAAAGGTTTCTTAGTGAAATGCGCTTGCTACAAGCACTATAGAATTCGTCATAACTTTTTAAATACATCTTGGAGCGATTGTACATTAAGAATTCAGAGTCAGGAGAGTTTGTACATGTAGTCTCCTTTTCTAAGTTCTGCTAGTTGGCGAGGTCTATCAGAATTACCTTATTTAACTTTTAATTTAAATGCACATTGTACATATTCCATTCCATAACAATTGTGTTATGTTGTAATTTATTTTAGGCGTCTTGATGGTCACCACAACCTGATAAGATGGAGATTTGTGATACACGGAGCCATAGATGGTTTTTCAAGCGTAGTGGTGTTTCTCCAGTGTAATACCAATAATAGAGGTGATACTGTTCTGAGGTTGTTTAATAAGGCAGTAAATACCTTTGGTCTTCCCACACGTATACGTTGTGATCATGATACAGAAAACATTGATGTGGCTAGGTTAACGTTGATGTTAGATGTTCATGGTGTAGAGGGAAATCATGTACTAACAGGTCTGTCTGTACATAACCAACGCATTGAACGTCTTTCGGCTGATGTTGTGAGGTACATTGTTGTGCCATATAGAAACATATTCACTCATTTAGAAAACTCTGGCTTGTTGGATCCAGTTAATGAGATACACCTCTATGCCCTTCATTATGTGTATCTACCAAAGGTTCACAGAGATGCCAGACACCCATGCAGTTGATGTTTGAAGGGCTGTAGAATAGTCTATAGCTCAAGGTGATTAAAATTATTTAGTAGGCATTCTAGAGGGTTATGGGATTGATGATGATGCAACAATGCCTGAGTTACAAACAAATAACGATGTCCAAGTTCCTCGGTCAGCTAGAATACTTTCTCCTACTCAACAAGAAACGCTGGTACAGCTTGTGGACCTTTCCAGTCATGATCAAAGCAGTGGTGTACACTTATACTGTCAAACATTGGCTCTCATTTAAAATTTTGTTAACTCGTTACAGCAAGGTTAGAAAGATATTGTTGTCTATGGACAAATGAGAAATGGTGTTGGCTGAAAGGTAGATAGTAGTGGAATGAGGTTTTTTGGAATTTTTTGTGATTTTGCCTTAATGCAGTTCAGTTAAACATGGAACTTGAGCTGTGACCAAAAGATTTGGGATGAAGATATAATTACGACATAAAATTTATTGTATGCTTGTTTATTAAGGCAAATACTACTACTTTTTCTGTTGAAACCATTAGCACATTGCCTGCACAAAAATGAACTAGATAACAATAAAAACCTGCTAACAAATTCTGTCACTACGGTGGAAATACTGTTAGTCAAAGGAGACCATTCCTAGAAATAGGAGCCAGTGAAAATAGTTTGTGAACTTTTTCAAGGTGTCTGGTGGTTGGCAACAGCAAAGAACATATGGACCTGGTACAATAAAGAGAGAGTACTTGTACCTGTTTTTGAGGCATTAGTTGAAATAAAATTAGTTTTGATCAAAGTATTCTGATAGCTGCAAATGGTCATTCAATGTGACTACATAAAAAGATTTAAGTCCCATAGTTGTTTGGAAGAAACCCCATTTACCTGTAGTGACAACTGCTTTACTGATGCCAGGAATGATGTAGTATGGCCAATGTAAAATGCAAATGACCATACTTCCTTGAATGTACAGCCCAGTAATTAACTCAAACTTTACCAGCTGTTTATTAAGCAAAAGGTATTACATAAACTGAAGGTATTATGCCCGTGGGTGTTATTTTGCATGTACCATTTTACATTGAAGCCCTGCATTTATGCTGAGATTCACAAAGCTCTCTTTTGTTACTGTGGGATCATATCCTTTGCTTTCATTCATAACAGAAAATTAATGTCAACCCTAACACAGAATCGCTTCCTGAATATGGTCCCAGGTTGTAATTCAGAAAATACAGTATAAGTATTAAAACAGAAACATGAAAAAGGACATAATCTGAACTTCAACAAGTCAAGATCCTACACACAGTTGAAGGACTTGGTTGTAGCGGATACTACTGCTTCAAGGGAACTTGAAAGGTCATTTTGTCAGGAAAAACTTGAGGAAAGGTTACACTTTTCAGGCAAGTTGAAGCAAAAATTGATGTGACATTGTCACAATTTATTTCAATTTTGCCCAATCCAAAATGTGGTAAACAGGGTGCACCAGTTGAAAAGACAAGAAACTGATTCAATGTTTCAAGTGATGCATTCTGCAAGTATTCTACTAAATAGCTCTCAATATTGGCTTCCATGCTACTTGCTGGTTTAGGAAACTGTAATACCCTGATAACATCACTAGGAATCAACTCCTTGTCTTGGGGCACAAATAATTCCTGGAAAAGGTCAGGATATTGTTTCATCTTTTCACCAAAGGACAGCACTGCAAGGCCATCTCGCAGATGATCAAGAAGTATTTTAGGGTGCCCCTGTGAGGACATCATGCACTATTATGCCCTGCAAGACCACTGTCTTGTTTGAATCCTGAAAAAGAAATAAATGATACAGACTATTAATATTAAAACAATTATCAGACGTGTAACTATTATCCTAGTTTTGTTATAACCTCAAAGTATTTTGACTGTTGGAGTTCTTGGAAAATAAGTTTTAACAGCAAAAGGATGTGATTGAGAGTTTTCCCTTTTGAGTCTTTTATAAAACACCTCTATTGATTCCAATTGTTAAACTTTTCGTTGTGGTAAAGGTCGCTAAACCCAGTGAATTGCTCGACCTTAAGGTTCCTAATAACTTGAAGTGAGTAAACTTACATTCAATGCAACAGTTAAACCACACTCTGACAGAAAATTGTCAATCCAAAGTTGAAACATCAGATGCCTTTAAAAACTGTGGAGGTTCAAGCAGTACTTCAAGTTGTATCCTTTTATCAAAATGTATGAGGTGTTAAACACAGTACACTAAACCTTCTATACTCTTTTACCTCTATCTTAATCTACAGTATTTTATGGCTTTGACATAAACTTAAGTTACCATTAACTGAACAAAAACAGTACTCTCCACAAGTAAGATATCAAATGGGGCAAAGAGCACAGCATGTATTTGACACAGCTTTCTGTGCCTATTCAAGTTGTGGTTATAGTACTAAATAACACTAAAACTAAGAAACACTGGTCATCAGAGAGAACAAGGAACAAGGTGTCCCAATCCAGGGGTGTAGCTGCACAAGGAACGGGAGGATCTGGTTTGCCCACAAACCCTTTTAAAAACCTTATGATTGAGATGGTGAAAACATGCAAACCCAAACAATAGATAAGGTTCATAAGAAAAAATAGAACTTTTAGAGAAAGGCAGTGTGCATGGATATCCACATGAAAATCTGATAAGAAGCCTGGATGGTGTCAACCCCCCCTCCCTTGAAAAACTCAAACTATATGCCCCTGAAATCCTTGTTACAACAACTAGTTTTAGAGTGAACAATGTACCCACCTTGTCTATGAAGTGCTTAGCGGGAATACTGCAGTTATCTACAGAAGTTTTCTGAACAGAATCATCTAGGTTACCAGTAACGGTAAACAGAACGACTGAATACCGGCAATCCAGGCCCTCCTTGAAGGATAATGAGGACTATAATGGTACCCACAAGTTTCATGATAGCTGAGACCACCATGTTAGAATTGTAGATAGGAATTTTAAAGGTGTCACCATGAAAGAGCAGCTGTGAAATCACTTCAAGCAGCTGGGTGTAAAATTGCCAAGTGACTCCACCTGTATCTGCTGCTCAGGGTTGCCTCTTGTAAATAACACCTAATCTCTTCTTGGCATCAAAATTTCCTTCCTTGTAGTAGGCAAGGGCATCATTGAGTACATCATCTTCGTCAAACTTAACTTTTTCCTTGTCCCTGCCAAAACTACTCTGAAGTTTGTTGAGTATGTCACGTAGGGTGAGTACTTCAGACTTTCTTGGAAGAAAGGTGGGCTACATGAGATCGCTTTCTGTGTCAGAAGACTCATTTGTGGTCGCTGTAGATAGTGCAAGGGCTGTCATAGTAACTGTGTTGCGAACTGCTAATGCCTCTAAGCAACTCATGTTGACTGTGGGAAGGATACATTTCTGTCAACTGGATTAGCTTTTCACCCTCTGTGGGGTCAGATGATGGTCCTGGATTGGAAAAGCCTGCCAAGGGATTAGTATTTTCATTCTGAATACTAAATATTCTATAGGGCTTGACTTCATCACCACTGATGAAAGAAAAAAAGTTATAACTCATCAGACACCTTTTAAATTTAAGTACTGGTACTGATTCTGTAACAAAGCCAATCTTTTTTATGTCAGTTTTACCAACCTATCAGAAACATCAATCAGATTCAGCTGGTTTTCTGTTGAATCTGCCTGTAATGAAGGAGGAAAAAAACCTTTAATGAAAGATAACCCACTTGGTTTCACAACTACAGTAATGCTGCAACTCAGAGAAGTATTACTAGTAAATTCTTTATTGGCAAATGTCAACAAAACCTTTCACAATAATCACTGACTGTATTAAGACTGTGTGATGTATACCAAAAATAACACAGTTGTACAATTGAAGTGAAGTATATTAAGGAACAGTCATTGAAGACCTATTTTGTGTTACACCTTGAACAGTGACACTATGAGATAGCATATTATTTATATTTAGTTAAAGCCAGACAATGTACTGGGAACACAATACATAACAATAAATATGGAATAAATTAATTCCCACCACATTTCAACCTCTATGTTCACTACACTTGCTCTGGATTACCTCTGCTTGAATACAATTCTGAGAAACATTTAATCTTCTATTGTGTTTTATTACAAGCAGGGTACAATATCAATGTGAACTGCATAATAATCAATGACTGTGACAAATTTAATTTTAAGAAACATTATTATTCTGATAAATCAATGACATGCTCTCGTTATATTACGTGTACCTGTATGATGATGATGATGATGATGATTTATTAAAAAACTACACACGGTGGCATAAAATTATTTATTAAAAACTGGATCATTGGATAATGCAATTCAAGACTTTTTATTGGCTCAACCATTATGGTATATGAGCCAATATGCCATAATGTAATTTCTGTACATTGTTAAATCTGAGTTCTTCTCACAAAATAAAGTCGAGAAGATTTGTCAAATATCTTGGGCGTTTTTTTAATAAAACAGTTATTCCACTCTCGCTTGTTGGATATGAGATGATTATAGCCAACTCGGCGCTACGCGCCTCGTTGGCTATCTATTATCTCATATCCAACGCGCGCTTGAAACATCAGGATTTTCATCATCTATCCCGGTACTTTCTTCATCCTTTTTATTTTAAGCAGAAAGTACGAGATCAATTTAATGATGATTACAATACCTGCATACAGTAATGCAACAATCAAATTGAAAACAATTATTAGACCCACCTCTTTCCATCCCCATGATGTAATGTCTTCCACAGCTCTAACATAGATGGGGCCTTGTTTTGCAAACAATTTAACAACTTTTGCAGAACAGTCCTGGTTTGCTTGAAGGGATGGCCTCACTAAAATGTCACCAATACCCCGTACAAAGTGAAACCTTAAAAGGCGTAAAAGAAAATATTTTATGGATAAAAAAATTTAGCCAAGGAATACGTCTGTCTCCGAGTACTACAAGGGAGCTCTTTATAATGGCAATTTGTAGGAACAAAGGAACATTTTAAATGAGCTCAAAATGGAAATTGTCGAGTCGAACTTTTAAAAGCTGATATTTTTAAAATAACACCCAGTTTTTCCAAGAGAATGCAAGATCCAACACTTTCGTGTACATAATATAAATCATAATTTTCTCTTTCATTAATATTTTCAATCAAACTAGTAACCTGATTGAAGCAAGCCTACCTGGCCCCAAATAGACCCTTCCACGGTTTTTTCGGCCATATTGTTTAAGGGTCAAACAAAACCTCGTTGCGTAGCAACGAGCAATATATTCTTTTGTACTTACTCGACGCGCGTCGGTACCTTCGCTCAATATCATAACTTTATAAAGGGAAAATCGCTTATTTTCGTCTCGAAATCTGGTGGGAACAGAGATAAGGCGTTACTGAAAGTAAGTGCTGTATTTTTGGCGAAGTACCTTTTTATCACTGCGTTTTATGGGCAGATTGATATGTTGTTTGTAGGTAACCTAGTGGCCGCCATGATGCGAGAATGGCATTTTAAAAAGCACTTCTTTCGGTTGAGAAATTAGAATATGTTTTTTAGCCATCGATATTGTGTAGTTTTAAGTTTAAGGATTTATGGCGGGAGTAAGTAATCAAATAAGGTTCTGAAAGCATCTGTACTTTGCATGCCAGTATAGAGTCGAACATCATCTCTGGTTATTTGTGCAGGGGCTGTGCACAGTTTTAACCCTGGGGAATCGTCTCCACTTTTGATCAATTCGTCACTTGCAGTGATGATATCACTATTATCAACCGGTGTTAAAAATCGCCGATTTTTGGGTGACTTAGTATTTGAATGCTCAAAAGGAGTAAAAAAAAAAGTAGGCTTGGATTGCTTACTGAAGGCTTCCCGTCTCGTAAAATGATTGGAGCAGACGACAACACTCTCCTTTGACTTTCCTATTGAGAAATATTTTCTTCCCTTCTGAACCTGTCGAGACCACGCTTCAATTATTGATTGCTTGGGCTTGTGAAACGATAACTTCTGTACATGTGAGTGGATGACCCATTTTTTCGGATCTCCTCTATCGTTGTTACAGCCGCCGACAGAACACCTATCTCCAAAACCCATTAGACCATGGGTTTCTCTCTGCCGAGTTATTGGTTTTTCAAGAGTATGTTAGCCTGTCTGGACGAAAAGGTTTAAAGAGCACGTAAACACATTTATTTCAATTTTTTTCTCTGCACAATTAAGTTACTTAAATACAAAAAGTCATTCGGAAAAGCAGTACTCAGACCTTCAGGCGTTATTTCGGCCGCGAGGTCACGTCCAAAGAAAAACGATCTCAATGTTCCCATAAAACGCAGAGAAGAAAAGGTTTTTCGCCAAAAGGAGAAAAATTCACTCAACTTTATTAATGTCTTCTCTTTTTCAGCGATGAATGCTAATTTTTGTTCCTGAACAAAGCGAAAATTTGAACGAGGGTAGCGATGCGCGTCTTGTTATCATAAGAGATTCTATGGCTTGTTGCTACGCAACGAGGTTTTGTTTGACCCCCAACCAATATGGCCGCTAAAACCGTGGAAGGGTCTATTGGGCGAATTCAGATTTACATGTTGACGCAATTCTCCTTTTGATAAACGTTCATTGACTTTATTTACAGACTTAATAGTATTGAAATCGTGTATTTTATGCTCACATTGGCGAAGGTAAGCCGTGTAATTTATCTTTGAACACAGTCTCAATGGCACCTCGAAGTTTTCTCTCTGACCAATCAATACAGAATTAATTCCACTGCAGATGCAGCATAGCCCTGAAGGTGAAGATTCTCTCTATGTTTTCCACGAGGAACTTTCTTGATTCCAGGGCTAGGTAGCAGCTAAAAGGAAAAACCTGCAGTCTTTGCCGGAAGATGAATCGTTTTGACGTTTCCTGGATTTCGCAGGCCGGGAAGTGCTTGTAGTGGTTCTGGTGTACATGTATGTCCCAGGAAAAAGTCTGGCGACTGCTTGTGTTACTGACGATGTTGTGCACATTGATGATGTCGAGTTCGTCCTGTTCGAGGAGTTAGTAGAATCCTGGGCTGCTCCTAAGGAATCCGAGGCTCTCAGTACCCGCACAATATCTTTTATTATTATCCAACTACACTAGACGAGTACAAATAACGCCATAGACGAGTACAAATATCACGCGGTATTTGTACTCGTCTATTGTAGAGCACCGGCTAAACAGGTTTTCTCGCAACGCGCAAGCGAAAAAAAAACATACGGCGGACAATTTGAATAATATTTCCGACGACGAAGAGTCAAAATGGCTGGCAAATATAGATCCAAGTTCATTAGATGAATCGAACGAAGAAAAACAGCTTGACGACCAGAAAATTTCTTCATTTAATGAAGAAAATAGAAACAGCGACACGACAACACGCCAATTCCGTTCCGCTTCGCATACTTCTGTCACGCACTCCCCGTAAATGAATATCCGCGAAATTCGCCCGCACTGAAATGACAGTTAGGCGTGTTGGATAATAAATAACTTATTAAACGTTTTGTTGTGTAGTATCGCAGTGTATTTTTATTCGTTATTTGTATTTTGACTCGCCCTACGGGCTCGTCAAAATAAGGCACAACTCGTAAAAATACTCAGCGATACTACACAACAAAACGTCTAATAAGATACATTTATTATCCAACTACACCTAGAAGAGTACGAATAACGCCATAGACGAGTACAAATATCACGCGGTATTTGTACTCGTCTATTGTAGAGTACCGGTTAAAAAGGTTTTCTCGCATCGCGTATTGTAGTTACGAAAAAAGAAAACAAATGGCGGACGATTTGAATCATATTTCCGACGACGAAGAGTCAGGGCCTGATTACATGAGCCGGGCTGGCCCGGTTAGCCGGGCTGATTTCTTTAGTTTTGGTGTTCGCCAAAGCGTGAAAACAAAAGAAATCAGCCCGGCTGACCGGGCCAGCCCGGCTCATGTAATCAGGCCCTCAGAATGGCTGGAAAATATAGATCCAAGTTCATTGGATGAATCGAACGAAGAACAGCTTGACGACCAGAAAATTTCTTCATTTAATGAAGAAAATAGAAAGAGCAGCACAACAACGCGCCAATTCCGTTCCGCTTCGCATACTTCAGTCACGCACTCCCCGTAAATAAACATCCGCGAAATTCGCCCGCACTGCAATAACAGTTTGGCGTGTTGGATAAGAAATAACTTATTAGACGTTTCGTTGTGTAGTATCGCTGAGTATTTTTACTCGTTATTTGTATTTTGACTCGCCCTACAGGCTGGTCAAAATACAGCACAACTCGTAAAAATACTCAGCGATACTACACAACAAAACGTCTCATACGATATATTTATTAAAAAATAGATCATTGGATAATGCGATTCAAGACTTTTTATTGGCTTAGCCATTATGGTGTAACGCCAATATACCATAATCTACAAATATGGCAAGCGTATGTGTCAGATTAAAATTAAAAGGGAGCTAAAAATTGAATAAAATTTAATTTAATCTAACGTTTTTAATAAAACAATTATTCCACTCGCGCTTGTTGGATATGAGATGATTATAGCCAACTCGGCGCTACGCGCCTTGTTGGCTATCTATCATCTGATATCCAAGCGCGCTCGTGGAATAATTGTTAAATATACTGCCTGTGCGCTTCTCCCTGATGCGTTATCCGCCATATTTTCCACGTGCAATGACTAAACGTCGCGCAAGGGACTCTTATCCATTTCCAATCGATAAGAAGTTCAACGAAAATGTGGTAAGAAGTTGTAGGATATTCAAAACAAGTTGCGCGCGCGAATCACGGTAAATGACACCTCAAAACTGACCCTTATTATCAAATCGCGAAAGAAAGTCATCAAGAGATATCATAATAAGAGCTAAACTTTCGGGGTAAAAAATTTAAATGCGTCAGCAAATGGTAGGAGACGCACAGGCCTATCAACACCGGTACCTTTCAACGGTCGACTGCCTTTTGCTTTCCCACTTTCAGGCGTGTCGCCTCACGCAAGATTGTTTTCATGGATCAAGTGACTCTTTTCATTGCTCTAATGAAACTGTCCTTCATTCAATAATCAAGATAGAAGATTTACCACACAACACTCGCGATTAGCTAATTTTCCTTCCCTTAGGAAAGTAGATTTACAACACGATTGAGTACAGACAATAAATGTCCTTGCGGTAGTAACGCTATGTAACGCAACACACTATACGCAGCAATGGGCCTTTTCGTCCCATGAAAGGGTCTCAAACACTTAAATTTAAAATGCACAAAACATTTGTACCGTTGGAGCGCGTTTGATCAGAACTGTTGAAGAAGGATTAAAGTGGCCATAAAATCTTTGAAGGGCTTCAAACTACGACGTACAACGAATTTGACCTCGAAAACCGGTCTCAAATTACATAAAAAAAACTGCTTGCGTTTGTCCTTGAGAACGATAGAATACGCGACAATTACGTACGAAAAATACGTCTACACATTCAGAATGTATCAAATTATATTTACCTACAGTGAAAGGAAGAAGAAACGCCCTAACTTTTACGGAATGTTCAGTAAAAATCTGCCGATTTCTGCCGCTATTACAGTCATATTGAAAATAACACTGTGAAGGTGTAGTCTGATCGTCCGGGTGAGTGTAGTCCTGAGAAGGACTGTTGTCGGTGGTGGTGACTGACGTTTCGACAATTAACCTGTGCGGAAGTCGCCATCAGAGTCAAGTGAATGATTGTTGTCAGTATAGAATGTTCTTATTCTAGTTCGTGTCAAATGATCGGTTGGTTTTGCCGTGATGTTAGCGGCTGTAAGACTCAAGTGACCTAAGTTGGTCGTGATTGATCTGTTTCGATCTGTCGGTAAAGTTAGGTCGTTCTTTTTCGGTCGTTTGTGATGTTTATTTCGTGAATGAGACGTTTGTATGGAGCTGGTAGTTGTTGACATCTGTTTAGGGGAGTCTGTTCTAAGTTAGTAAACCAGTTTTCCAGAGTCAGTAGTTGAAAATAGTCAGTGCTGTAGGTTAGGCATTGCGCAGAGTCCCAGTCAATGTTATGGTTGGTAAGTCGATGGTGTTCAGCAATGTGATTGCTGACATCACCTCTCCTCGTCGCCCGATAACACTACCACAATGCAATGCTATCGGAGCGCGCACACCGCCTGCACAGTAGCTGAAGTCGTGTGGAGGAGGAAGTCTTGTTATGCTGCACCGAATATTTGTAACGATAGTTTACGATAATAATAACAATAATAACGCTCGACGATGTGCACCAGGCGGCTAGTTCGGCGGCGAGTTTACAAGAGGTTTTTAGCATTAATATTCCTGTTGACATGCTGCCTTTTCGTCGTCTACATCCTTGCTGTAGCTGAGAAAAACAAGGAAAATAAGTGTGTCTGTGAAATGGGTAAGTAATAGAATCAAATCTCTGTTATGTATGATTTACACTGGCGACTCTAAGGGACACGGACACGGTCACGGTCTGCGCTGCTCGTGTAGCCGATCGGAACTTGGAAAAGTCATCCTGACTTTTTCAAGTTGCATTCACAAATTCGAAATGGCGTCTGGCGGAGGATCCGGAGATGGCGGTAAACGCATTAACTCAGGGCGGAAACGAAAGGTTGAAGCCGGACAGAGGGGATACAAGAAAGCGTGGCTGAGGAACCATAAGCGTATTTATGTGGAAGAAAAGACATTTAAGTTGTGGCTGCAGGCAAAATTTGATGCAGGTTTCGAGTCATTCAGCGACAGCGATTTTACTGACAGAAAAATAAAATAATGCCAGATGTCACAGACATTTGTAGCATTTGCAAGGCTGATGTTTATTCTGTTGTTATCATGCATATTATGTTTGCTGTTGTTATTTTAAATTTGAAATATTTCACAGGAATAGTTAATTTGATCTATGAATGGTCCAGGTGTTTCTTTTCCTTTTGTTATTCAAACTCTCTTTTTTAGGAATATACTTGTGTATTTTGTTTTCTCACTGTTGTTGTAACCGTTTATTTGGACGTGATCGGAATAAAAGAAGCAGAAGTTTGTTTTAATCGTGCAAAAAAAAGTTTATATTCTACTACACATTATAATTGGAATACAGGTGAGCCCCGGGCGAACTCTACGGCTTATGACGACTGCTCGTTCGAATCTTGAAGAAAGGGAATACACAAATTATTTAGTATGCTTTTTGGACATTCGAGCTACAAAAGAAGTGAATGTATACAACTTTATATGTGTGTATTCAACTTAATATGCATATCCTGTTTATGCAAGGTTTATTGCTTGTTCCACATTTACATTCATGATCTGTACACAGCACGTGTCTCCCTTTGTACGGGCACCCACGAGAACTTAATTTTCTTTGCGCTTCGTCGTACAAGCACTTTTACATTTACAAAAGATCACCGAAGGTTCCTCAGTAAAAGAAGTTCATTTTCATGAGAATAAACTTGATTTAAATGCAAAATATATGCAGAATTCTTCAACTCACTGATATTTCCTTACTGGGGTCAATTCAATAAAACTTTTACACTTGTAATTTACAAGGTGGACCGTTGTTTTTACAAGTGCAGGCGAAAACGAGTTTAATTAACATCGTTACAAGTCCAGGTTACAAATGTCCGACTTGTAATTACAGGTGTAGCACTACACTTGTAGAATTCAATAGATATCCACTTCAATAAACGTTTTACAATTGTCCAACTTGTATTTCTGAGATAATTCGACTTGTAAATTACAAATGCAATTTACAAGTTTTAAGTCACTTGTAAAATTTGTATACAATGGTAAAAATCGTTTAGTATTGAGTAAAATCATGATCTCTTGCAGCGATGAAGAACTGGAAGAACTTAAAGAACAATAAATCTTTGGTCAGCCTCGAAATTTTCAGGAAAGGCTGTTTGACATTGCAAATCCACGATTTTATTTAGGTCACCTTACTGAGTTCAATTATTCGCTTGCAGGGTATTTGTTAACACATTAATGAGTTGCAATATGATAACTTTTGTCTTATCGTTTTCTCGTGCAAGTAAATCTTTCCTTAGTTTTTTTTTTTTATTTCCAGACCTAGTTTTGTGCACTCTGGTCGTATTTTCTTTTTTTCAATCGCATAAGCTCTTCTACAGCCGGCTCTCCCCGCGAGGCAGCTCTTATCCCCTTTGAGCCTCCTGTGCTTGTTGTTCACCGTTTAATTTGCGATGAGGAAACATTCGCAAATGGCCTAGGCTGTCCCATTGAAGAGGATCGTGATTCCTCCGCACTAGGCTCAGTTACAACTACTATCGTCTCATCCAACTCCGGCATCCCTTGAAATTCTTCAGTTGGAGCGGCCTCACTAGTACTTGGCCCTTCTGCATTTATAACAAAGACACTGCCCAGAAAATCATTAGACAGGAATTTGTAGTGCATGTGAGGCATTCTTGTGCGATTTCTGCAATGACGATGTCTGTGTCTGAGGCCTGAGCAGGCTCTAAATTGGCACTCTCATGCCCAACTATGTCCAGAACAGTTTCGCCCAACTTAGCAAGCTGGCCGCTGCCTCCACTTCAGTGGGTTTTTCATGGGTTACAATTAGCACTTGAATTTACGCTTCAGAGTTAATCCTCTGTTCCACCATTTGTATTCTTAGTGCTACGCGGCACAACATTTATATGTGTACTATTACGATTACAATTGTTATGTTGGTGGCGGAAACCAAATTCCCTTTTCATTGTTGGTACTTTATCATCGTAATCCGCCTCTCGAAATGGAATATGCTCGACATTATGTTTTAACCACAGACGCTTCAAAGGGAGCAAGCACCTGCACAGGTAGCTGTCGTGGGTTACGTGGCACCTACAGCCAAGTGGCGTTAATTGATGTAAATTCAAGCTAAAAGATTAGCATTAGAATCGGCTTACTACATTCTCACAACATTTCCTTGATTTAAGTAAATTCGGTTCCACCAAATAGAGAATGTTTACTGCGCTAGTTTCATTACTGCGTTCAATTAATAACCGAAATATTCAATTTGTGACAGGTTCAATAGAAATACGAACTGTACTAAATGGACTTTGGTTTCTGCTTTTTGTCTCGAGGAAACGAAACTGTCGAAACTCAATTTATTAAGGTGCAGAAAAACAATTTAATTAAAGCAACCAAAACTGCAGTTTTCCGATGTATGTGGATTTATATTTCTTCGCGTCTGATGCAAGGCCTGGAAACAAAAATTCCGAAAATTGGTTTAAAAATATATTCGGAAATTTATAATCATATATGACTAGCCAATTTGTCTCACTAGACAGAGCTGAATAACGTATGTGCATGCAGTAGGTTTTGCCGCGGAAAACGGATTTTTGAGTAGTTTTCAGGGTTTATTTCCTCTTCTGTTGCTTCGAGGAGTCGTTTACCTTGCCACTTTTCTTTTTCAGAACAACCTCCAAAAACTTGGTACACCCCCTAAAAATTTTCGAAAATTAATTTTCTCCTGAAAACCTCTGGAAATAGGAAAGTGCCTTTTGCGAAAACAAAGTTCATCGGTTTTAAATGCCAGCCTTTATTCAGTTTCCGCTAACTTCGCTAGTTTTAGACATAGAAAACTTGAGCCCGCGTTGGTGACCGCCTACCGTCTGACGCTGCATTTCATTATTCAGCCCTGTCGTCTCACTGTCTTACTTTAACAATAACAGCAACCGCTGAACGGTAGTGTTGTATAGAGGGAAGCCCGCTTAGAAATAATGCCAGAAGCTTCTACAAACCACGTGAATTCGTTTATATGCAATCGGCTGTACTTTTCTAAACATCGTCTAGCCAAAAATCCTTCAATGTATCATGACCTGGAGAATCCGGTCAGAGCCTCCCGGTTAGCTCAATGGATAGAGCGCTGGACTGTTGTGCGGGAGGTCGAGGGTTCGAGCCCCGGCCGGACCAACGCTCAGGGTCTTAAAATAATTGAGAAGAATTTGGTACCTTTCTATAACATCAAGAAATCATTAGATATTCTAGTCTTCTCGGATAGGGACGAATAAATGGAGGTCCCGTCTCCTGCAGGGTTGGGGTAGGAGACGTTAATTTCCCACACACGAGATTACTGTGTGATGGATGCCCTCCCCTGGGGTGGGATGGGTGGGATATTGGGTGCACTTAATTTGAAGCCTCGATCTGTTGTGCGATTCTCACCATACTCTGGTGAAAGTGATTAAATATAGAGCACGGTCACGTCAGTTTTGAATTATTGAATTAATCTAATACACTAATCCACAGGTTTCTCCACCGATAGCTGCTCAGTGCGACCAGATTTAACCCGCACACGTCAGTTTTTCCTTTGACGTTTGATTAGCCCTATAAACCCTAACATCAATATGCATATTCTTCATACTGTTCTCTTAGTCCTAGGATGTTTACAAGAAGAATTTGTTTAGCATACAAGAGCTTCTTGACTTCGAATAAGGAAATGATCGGCGATCTTTCTTTATTCTCGTGACCTTAATGTTTGTTACAGGGGTGAAACTGTAGGGAGAAATAAGATTCTCATCACATTAGGGGCTAATAAGTTAACTGGTGAAGTATGGTGGCTGAACTGTTAAACTATACCAAATTGCATTATGGGTGGCTTAGAGTAGTTGTTTTTGTTGGATTAAAAATATACGCAGCTGCGCACAAGCTAATAAAGTTGATACATTGCTGATAGCAACACAAATTGACGTTTACGTGGAGCTCTTTGAATTTTATTCATTTACTCCGACAATTTTCTCGCTGACTGATTCATTACTAGTTCTTTCAACAAAGAAAAATAACTGGCTTGACCCAGCGGCTTCATGCATATAAACGGGTGTGGATAGGATTAACTGACAAATGGCCAAAATTTCAACTGACAACTGACAAATTACTGAAAATCAAGCTAACAACTGACATTTGTGATGGGCTTTTATAGACAGCTGACAAAAGACTGGATCGCCATAAATATTCTAAAAGTTGTATATAAAATAAGGATAGTCGATTTATTTGGTACGTTTTTTATTACATATCAGTAGGAGTACGCCAGAGGGTCATATTTCGTTATTGATACCGCATGGACCATCCACATCAAGTTCATATTTCACATGTCGGTTAAATGATCTTTGATACCCGACTCGATAGTCAGCTCTGCGATGGCCGTCAATGCTGGTATTTCAAAAGCTGTTGTAAGCTTTTATCAAATTGATTCGGAGACGGCATTTTAGCTTCAACACATGTCAAATTTGCTGAGGATTGTATTGTTGAAGTGGCAGTTGCTGAAATGCGAACATATGCAGACGAATGTGACACGGACTCTCAGAAAACGACTTTTCTGAACGAGAGGATAAAGATATTACGCTATGTCTAGGGGGGCAATTCGCGCTCATTTTCGCTTGGATTTCTAAGCTACTCTTGCATTAGATATCTCTAATAACCTAATTGAAAAGTAGACAAAAGAACATTCCTTTCCGATCATTTCATCGGAGCCAATTGCAATCGACGTACTGGCAAAATATTAAACCAACATCTGTTGGAAGGAAGATCGTCTTTCTCACGATATTCTTTCTAACATTTTGACCGGCTAAGTGGTTGAAAAAGAATGTTTCAATGTTGCGCACGGGCAAACAGAAGTTTGTGTGCAGGTGAATTGTAACTTGCTTTGACACCCTTCAAGCAAAGACTGAAAGTCACTTGGAAGATCTTAGAATTATTTCATTCCAGAATTGAGAAAAAGGAGTTCTTGTTCAGTATCAATTTTCGACTTCATTTTCGAGTTCACGCTGCATATGTGCCCAAGTTAAGCCAATAATACCACCAGTGGGTTGGAAAGTAATAATTCACTTGCCAAGTTAATTATTAACAGTCATTTAACTGAGAACTAACAAATGGCCTAAAATCTAACTGAGAACTGATAAATGGCCGAGAGCTTGACGGACAACTGACATCTGTACCCTCCCCATCCAGACCCTCTGGTTCGCGTGCTGATCACTGTCCAACCCGGAGCAATATAAATAGACCTTAGAAACACGAACATCTACGAAGATTAAACACCAATAATGTCCTCTTTCAGACGGATTTGCAGAAAAGTCACGCTTAGACTCAAAGCAAAAATTTTGACCTTATTCATAGCGAGCGCCCTTCTGATAGCACATTTTTTTCTTCTTGGACGAATAGGACAGTTTGAACAATCAGAAAGAGATGACACAAACAAGCGTCAGGCTGATAAAATCGGTAAGTAACAATGAAATCTAAATTATAAAATCTCATAGCCAAATATAAAATAGCAAGATTCGTCGCTGTTGGTAGATAAAGTTCAATAGCGCAGCCCTACGCTTTCATCAAATGATTTCCTCGCTAAACAAGTTTCGAACGTCATGAGAGAGAGAGAAAAAAAGTTCTGGGAATCGAACGCTTCTTTCCTCGGCCAGACGGTCCTCTCAGAACTAAAAATAACTTTAAATCTGGCAAAACTACGTCTTCATTAAACCAATGTTATAAAAAAATATGAAGTTGGCCGACTGACACGCTACATTGTTTGTGCAAGATGGATTAGGCAGCGAGGATCGAATCGTTGAGCGAATTTAAGCCTACAAGTCGCCTCTCAACAACCCATTTTTGATGTACCACTCGTAAGAGAGCCGATATGCATGTGTAAATTGTACTTTAGCAAATTTGTAACTGAAAGTTCTTCATCTTTTCGACCCAACGCTAATGTACAATTTACTACCGATCATATTTCCAAGTCTACAGAAACGATTCACGTTAGTCAAGATAATTGACTTATAATTTTATTGTTCTGTCAAAATTGCTTGTTTCTAACATTACATTCTATATATCTAACAAATGGATTGTTTCCTTGTCAGTGGTAACGAACACCAGTTATTACCAGCAGTTCAATGTTCATGAAATTCTCAGAAAACATTCCATCTTCAAAGGTTTTTTGTAACGTATTGCTTAATTTCAGACATTTAGTCCCAATGTTTCAATCTCGTGATTTGCATTATTGGACCTAACTTATATTTTGATATATCCTTCAAGCTAAACGCCCTTGAGGTTGATTTTACATGAGGGTGCTAATAAAGACTGCTTTGCAAAAATATATAGTGTCCTTGATTTCGTTCCCTGTCAAACATTTGATGTGAAGTAATAGAGTGCAATTTACGATTTATCGGTCCTTGGTTAAGTCTTGAGAGCTCCAAATTGTTCTGTGACATTTAAGAAAAGCCGACTCGTTTAGTTTGCGTTAGAGGTTTCAAAGGTCAAAATTTGCACTTTTAATTAGCAGATTTGAAAAGCTTCAGTAATCAATATTAGTTTAAATCATGAGCCTAGTTAGTAAGTTTACGTTTGGAGGTTAAATCTTGTGTTGAGAGCCCCTATCGTGCAAGCTGCAACTGTTTCCAAAATAACATGAACACTTTGTTTTAAAACAATCTCGGTCTGTGTTTCCCGGAGAAGTGCAATCGACGTTGCTACCAAGGTACTATTTTTGTTCCTCATCGATGTTTAGCATATAAAAATATTGAAACTATTTCGAGAACATAATATCCTAACAGTGCGCAGTGAACCCATACCAGTTTTTTCTTTCTTTTTTTTTTCTCAGAGCGTGAGCAAGCGGTACTCTACAAATCTTGCTATCTGACTTGTTCAGAAAGCGGGCAGTATTCTCCCATCCGGTCCGTTCCCAGAGGGCGGTGTCCGATCCGTTGCATATTGACACGCTGCAAAAAAAGTGTTTGTAACTTAACAATCCTTCACCAAATGACACTAAGAAGTTAAAACGTACTTGATTGTCCACAACTGAATTAATCGAAGTAATTTTCATTTATTCAATATCTGAATTCTCCAAAACACTTTTGTTCGTTTTAAAACCCTGAGCGAAGTATCAAGTTCTACTACATATATTCTTTCGGTGAGTCTGCAATTCCGTTGAATTTTGACATTTCGTATCTGGCTCATTTCTTCGGAGTAATTTATTGGGATGAATAAACACGGTGTCTCATTTGACTGTAGTTTTCCGGAGGAAGAAAAGAAAATTTACACACACCATATTGGAGGAAACAAGCGAACAGACTCTCACAACTTCAAAACGTGTATTTGATTTTTCCTTTCCATTTAAAACTGAACAAGAGGTAAATCTTGGTAGATCAATCGTCGCTAGAAGTAAAAAATAACATTTTTCGTGAGATCACTGACTGTTTTTGAAGAAGAAGTCGTTGTGATAGTCATTTGACTCGAGTTTCTTTGCAAAACCAGTACCGTTGATTTTTTTCAGAAGTATACATGTGATTTCTTTTCTCACGCGCTCTCTGACACCTCGTGACAGATACTTTTAAAAAAACATAATGTTTCAAATTTTAATTGGAAGCCTTTTCAATCACCTTCATCACCTTGCAAATAAAAACTATTTCGGTAAAGCCTTTCTCTTTATTTTGCATTACCTCTGTTTCCTCTGCTATCGACTCGCTCAACAATTGTCCTGTTTCATGATGAGGGATCTTGCCACAGTTATAGCACCACATCACTCAGGTTCTTTTGGCATTCATTCTGTTAAGTTTAACAAAAAAAATTAGAATGTTTGTCATTATCCTAGGTCGGTCCGTTCAGGCTGAGATCAGCCAAAATTTTAATAACCAGGAGCCCTGTAAGAACGTACTTAGGACATACCTAGGCTGAGAGGAAAATTGTGAACTGTGCTTAACGAGCAAGTTAACACAAATACTTAAGGAGATTAATTAACATTAATTATGGTATTCTTACGCCCAAATAGGCCATTTTTAAATTACCTTTGACCTCCTTTTCAAAACGAGGCCTGGTGCTTAGCAATTGGTATGAAAATGAATTTTTATTGCATGTGAATGTAAACTTAGAATCATATGAAAGGATGAGCACCAGGACTCGTTTTGAAAAAGAGGCCAATGGTAATTCGAAAATAGGCTATTGATTTCCAGGCCTTTAAAATCGGTTTTGTTTATTTGTAGAAAATCTAGTCTTTAGATTTTCTTCATAATTTGCATGCAACGAGCTCGTAACAATACTCAAAAATTAACACCAATTTGCTAATAATTTAACAGAAAGATCTTTTATTATCCCTTGTTGAAGGTTCACTGCAATATCTAGGATTTCCCTCGTTAAAGTTCAATTTTTTCACCTACTTATGCACTTATCGGCGGCCATCCCGTGGCCGAACACAGTTTCCGTGCGCGCTTTTGCTGGTGCAATTCAGCGCGAGCACAAGGGTTGCAAAAAACCAAACATGCCGTCAATAGAGCGGTCATTCTATGTACTCAACACGTACCCGCACTGTGCTATTTTCCTCTATAGTTAATTAGCGCAGTGTATTGAGGGTTTTAATCTTTTATTACAAAGACATGTTAACGGCGCAAAGAACCCAGCAATTCTCAGCTTTTTCATCGTTTCCGAAAGAACCCCGTTAAATGCAGCGCATGCGTAGTAAGTCAAAAAAAGCGACTGAATGGAAAATTGCTTTTTCGGAAATACGCCTATAGATCGTTTTCACGTGACGTCACATCATCTCCGGTCGCCATATTTGTGTACAACCCAGGGTAATACATGCAGGGTGTAGCCACGAGAGTTAATATTATTTTTTTTTTTTTCTTATCAGTTCTGTCGTTCGTCTTTGTTAATTGTAATTAGTGTAAATAGTTCTCGTCTCGATAGTTCAGTTCTGTATTTATTAGTTTGTATTTTTTCGTGCTGTCAAAATGTAAATTAAGTTTGTCAGCGTTGTTTCATGCAATCGCCTTTGAGTATTGTGTAGCCTTGTTTAGTCTATTGTTTTAGCCTTTTATCTCCTATATAACATCGTAGTTGTGATTTTCATTCAGTCGTTGTTATTCCGGAGTGCCGTACAGATCTTGTAAGTAGTTACGCTTTCGTTTGTATTTTCCTGTAGTTTCTCGTATTCCTTTCGTTGTATTTTAGTTTTGTTGGGTTTAAGTTCGCATTGTTAATTCTGTATTTTTCTGTGTGTTATGTACAAGTGAATCGTCGAGATTAAAAGGTACGTATTTCAAACTGTAACGGAGTGTCAGTTACACAGGGTAATATATGCAAATAATAAGCACATCAACAATTTCTGCCTGTAAAAATTAATACTACAGCAACGGAAGCAAAATTAAGTGTCAATACTGATATCATTATCCATCCTCCTCTTTCTGAGTACACCAAGAAGCTAGAACCACGAGTAAGGTAGCGTTATTTGGAAAAAATTTCGGCGATTGGGATCCATCCCGTCCTTATTTAGAGTAAGAATTTTCAACCAGACTGCTTGCCTCCAGTTGAATCTACAGATCTCCTTTTCTATCTGGTTTTGGAGACGAGCTTCTACACGCAACAACAGTTTAAGGCTTTCCGAAGCCTGGAAGCCAACAATCAGATGGTTTCGGGATTTATAACCAGCGTAAAAGGCCACATAATCGCAAACAAATTTGTTGTGTTAGCCAAGGTGAGACATTCGCAAAGAATGAATGACTCTTTGATCCCTATCTGGATTATAGCAGAAAAGGAGGGGACAATTTTATCCGCTCATTGCCTAGGTTGTAAGGCCGGCCTAGCTGAATCATGCTCGCATATTGCAAGCGTTTTATTTTACATAGAAGCGTGGACGAAGATAAATGGAAAACTTGCTTGCACGCAAACTCTTCCGATTGCGTGCCGACGTAAACAAACATTCTTGAGTCAGTTTGTGTGCCTTTCTCTGTGGGCTTTTCTAAACTTTCTGCCTCGCCACCTTCGAAGTTTAAATCTAAACTTTGCTGCACCGATTCGCTAAATTTGAAAAACTTCTCCTCCCTCTCAGACTCTAGTACTTTCACCCGTTTGGCAAACGCCGGCTTCTTCACCAATTCGCGTTCCCTCGCCCTCTTCTTTTTGCTGCTTGTTCTCGATCCGTACGGCCAGTCTCCTTATTATGTCCTAAATTTAGAGTTGGGACCCAATCAATGTTAAATTTATCCCATGATTTTGCAGCCATCCAGAAACAAAGTGTTTCTCACACAAGCGATCGTTTTCCAAAATGGTATCGGTGAGATCGTCTCTGCTAATAGCAGAAATCCAGCGCGATCTTCTTTCTGCTGACACTTCTCTGGCTTCATTTCCTTGATTTTCAATTATCGAAGGTACTTTGGCAAAATATAATCCTTTATTCCTTCCACTTCTATTTCCACAGCTGACAATCAAGCACAAAACCATCTTCTTTCAAAGGACGCAGTAGATTTGCATGCAATATTTGTACAGAAATATGGCGGCGTAGCAACAGTTGTCAGGGTTTTGGTCACGTGAGTGAAAACGATCTATTTCTTGACAACCACTCATTAGAAATTCACGAAACTTGGCACGAAAATACTTTTGGAAATAAGTAACTGGAGTATTGAAAATAACTGATTTTTAACAAAAGAAATTCTAGATAATCGAGGGAACCTTCAACAAGGGATAATTAAAGATCTCTGTTAAATTGTTAGCAAAATGGTGTTAACTTGTGAGTATCGTTACGAGCTCGTTGCATGCAAATTATAAAGAAAATCCAATGACAAGATTTTCTACAAATAAACAAAACCAATTTTAAAGGCCTGTTTCTATTTAAACATATCGCCATGGCAACGGCGACCGAGAGATCAAGGGGTTTGAAGAAAATAGTGAAAGAAACACAGGTAACAAAAACTGTGTTCAGCCGCCTTAACCTACATTCGCCTGCCTAAATTCACTCAATTGCGCAAAATTCCCTGCGATAATGCACCTATCAATGTCTTGCCCCAACCGGGGGAGTGGGGACATGTGCGGGCTATTGACAAAAAAATACGTCGCGAGAGAGGGGATTTGTTTACTTATTTGACATAGGGGTCCCCCAAGGGTTGGGTTTTATTGATACTTGACCGGGATAGGCTGGGTCGGAAACCTTTCAAGATGGCGGACGAGGAGAAAAATGCAGCCGAAAACGTGGTTAAAAAGGTAAGAAATTAAACCTTAGCTCTTATTCTTTCACAACTTTTTTAGCTTCGATGGGGCATTATTCACATGTACAGACACCACCACGGTGGGAATTATTGACAAGAATTTTGAAAATTGTCAATAGCCCCTGGGTATGCCCGCACTCCCCCAATTGGGGCAAGACATTGATAGGTGCATAACCGCATGGTTACTCGAAGGCACAGACACTATTCAATGAGAAGGTTAGCTATTGTCGTAAAATACGAGTTATCTGGGTTTTTTTAACTGGATTTTTACGTGAATGAAATTACTATTTGCCTGCAAAAATAAACATTCCCCCGAACTAACCATGCGGCGAAACAGAACACTTTGCATGGCGATTATAGTCTTTTTGTTTTCAGCTATTTAACAACAACAAAAAAATCAAAGGTTTGCTTTTGTTTTGCTGATGGAGAGATGGAGAATTTGAGAAATGGAGAAATTTCCCGCTCTTTTTGGTTTTATCTTTTTTCACGCGCACGCACAAATGACAACTTTGTCCGCAACGGACGCGGGTCCTTTCGTTTCAAAAAAATTTGGCAAAATCGGTCAGCCCCACCCAGGCACATCGGCGTCTTTGATGAGTTTTAGAATTTTGAAACTTTTAGGAAACCGCAAAAATTGGGTCGCATTAGAAAATGCTTGTGTTGACAGAGTTTAATCCCTAGAGTAAACAATTCGGTGGTAATGCGACCCGAGCCTTAAAGAATCCAGGATGCTACAACAATTTTTGAACAGTTCAGAAATATACGAACAGTTCAGAAGTTCCCGTTACGGACCGACCTATGCTGGTGAATACCACTTTTATCTTTTTCTAACGCATAAAAACAATGATTGCTAAAAGAACCCGAATGATTTAGGGCTACAATTACGAGTTTAATTACGGGAAAATCCTCCTTGAACTACACAATTTGATGGCGAGTGAGTTATAAAGAAAACAAGCGTTATTCAGGTTAAAGAGAATGTTTTCGCCGAAACATTTTTTTGATGAGCAACTGTGACGATGTGACACCTGTCAATTGAAGAAGAAAGAAGCATACGCTTTTGAAGAAACAGCAGTACTGGTATGACAAACAGACACGAGTTAAATTATCATGCGACGATTTTCTCGTAAAAAGAAAAACAGTTATAGATCTTACGGAAAGTATTTTTTATTTCCAACGACGATTAATCTTCGAAGATTTACCTCTGTTCCGTTTTAAAATTTCACGGAAAGTCAAATTGTAAGTGAATGCAAATGTGTGTTTTGGCCGGGAGTTGTCAGTCTGCTTGTTTGTTTTCTGTAATGGCGTGTGTAAATCGGTGTTTCTTCCACCGAAAAGCTGAAGTCAATGAGACTCTTTCTACCTAGACACAAGGAGATTTAATGCGACTTTTATTCATCGAATTCCTGCGTTTCTGCCGCGAAATTTACGACGAAAGTGTGTTTTAGGATTTTGAACTGGTGCTGAATAAATTCTTTCTTAGCCTAAACTTATAAATTCGTTTGTATCTGGCGCATGTCAAACCCATTTGCAGCTTAAAAGTCAAACAGGTATTGTCACTTACTAAATTGGCTTGCCATTAAGTCTTATGATCGCCTTCGTATGAAATTGTTTTTTTTTTGTTGTTGTCGTTTTACTAGTCCTCGTTTTACTAGTCCTCGTTTTACTAGTCCAGTCCAGTCCAGTCCAGTCCAGTCCAGTCCAGTCCAGTCTACGAAATACCATATGCCAACCGGTGATGCTAAGGTGTCACTTCGAGTTGTTGTTGAAACGACACGTTGCCAGCGAAGTCTCTCATGAAACACGAGC
>NC_142525.1:32800716-32808216 GCF_964205215.1 Stylophora pistillata
TGCCGAAGGAAATAGATCTTTAGAATAACTACTTAATCTGCAGAAGCGTCCGAATTATTTACAAAAACGTATTTTCAGCGAAAAGTTAATGAATCACTTGGGCGAGCACCCTGGAGTAATTATCGCGGGAGTCTATCTGTTTGTGGAGGGTAGGAGGGGTCAAGGGTTTCTTGTTGAGGGTCGAGGGTAACTTTTTTCCCTTTTTTAAAATTAATTAGAAAAAATTAAACCGAATTTGACTAAAATAATTGAAAATAATTGGAGAAAAAAATAATTTTTAAAGATACAGAGTACAAGTGGACCCATTTACTTTTACCCCAGAGTGCAAAGGAACCCTTTTCTGATCCTTAGTAAGGTCTAACCATGAATACTGCTCTGAGATATGGTCCCCATATTCGCGTAAGAACACTGATAAGCTTGAGGGAGTGCAGAGACGCGCCACTAAATTTATTTTGAAAACTAAGGATAGCTATGCAGCTCGTCTTGAGAAGTTAAATCTATTATCTTTGGAAGACAGAGAAGAGTTTTAATTGACGTAACTTTCTCCTTTTAAGGCACTGAAAGGGTTTGTTGACATTGATGTGTCACCTTTTGCGGATTATTACTCTAGTTTAGGTTATTGTTCCTTGAAACATTATGATCATCTGACGTTAAAAAAAATATGCGAGGGCTAATTCCCTTAAATATTCCTATTTCCATCGAATAGTAGTTTCTTGGAATATGTTGCCTGTTGACATTCGCACTGCAAATTGTACTGGGAATTTTAAATTTAATGTGAAGAAATTTCTTGTGGGTAAATCATGATTTGTCTTTATTATAACATAGTATCTCATTCGCACTATATGTATTGGGTGATCTGCTGTTACATGGGGTCTGGGACTCTTTTGCAGATTCTCCTATGGCTTTTTTAAAAATTTTTTTGGTTAATTAACTGTATTATACCAGCATTTGTGTATTTATGCCATTAAATTGTAATAAATAAAATAAATAAATTAGCTCTTTTTATAGGTTGAAATCACTCCAAAAAGTAGCAAGTGGAGAAGGGGCAAGACAGTGAATAGCATGTGGCCAGTTCGTTTCCAAAAACCTGATTACTTTTCAAAGAATTAAATTAAGAACCCACAGAAATCTCATATTCGATCATAAATCTGGTTAAATTTCATGTGTTACTGTAACATCATGGAGCAAAGAAATGAGGTATATACACAGCCGAAAGCATGAACTGATTCTTAAATGACTTGGCTGACTCAACTTGAACACAGGCAAGTAGTGAGAGTGTTGACATAATTTGATGTGTAGTCACTGAAAGGCATGAAACATTTGCAAAACTTCAAAAGCAAAAAAGACATACTTTGAATTTACTTATATGAATTAATCAAGTTTGAAAACATAACAGATTACCATTTGGCTTGAAACTCCCCTAATGCCAACCAAAGAGACCATATGAGAGATTTCCATTTTAGTAGTAGGAGCAGTAGTAGTAGTAGTAGTAGTAGTAGTAGTAGTAGTAGTAGTAGTAGCAGCAGCAGTAGCAGCAGCAGCAGCAGCAGCAGCAGCAGTAGCAGTAGCAGTAGCAGTAGCAGTAGTAGTAGTAGTAGTAGTAGTAGTAGTAGTAGTAGTAAAACTTTATTTCAACTTGGATTGAAGAATAGTGTACAAGCACTTCTCTGAGAAATAAATAGAGTGAAAAATATATACATGTACGATTAATGAAGAAAAAGAAAAAGAGAACTGATGTATATATGCTTGTAAAGTCTAGGCAGTTGTTTCTAAAAAAAACAAATTCCATAATTTGGGCGCAAGAAATTTGAAGGAGTTTTTCCCATAAGATGTAGTATTTATACACATGGTAACTGCAACCTGTTTATACCTCTAGACCCATTAATGTTGGTTCTCGGTGTAAATAATGCTGCTACGTAGGCAGCTACGGCTGCTAGAAATGACTTGTGAACTAAAATCAATATATGAAAAAGTCTTTTCATTCTCAAGCTCACAAGGTTTGGACTTTCCAAAAGCACCTCGTATGTTCCGACTTTTTTACCAAGGATTATTAGTAAAACATGTTTATTAAGGAGTTCTAGTTTTTTCCCAATTCCTAGCACAGTGCTTTAGTAGTGGAAGTGTGGCATAATAAATAAAGCTGTGCTTTAGTTGAGGGTCTAAATCTTTTAATTACTTGAACTAAAACGTAACATGTACTGCTAAAATTAGAATTGAGTGCTAATGTCGAGTCTCTCCTACCATGAAAAAAAGAAGATGATGAAAAGTAACCCACCCATTCTATTCGCTGTGCGATGAAGTGCTAACGCTCAGAACGTCGGAATCATGCATTATCATCCGCTCGTTCAAACGCCAAAAACTACCATCAACTATCATCTCGAATTTAAATATGTCTAAAATTGTTCTCAAGGTACTCTTCCAGGAGTTCTCTGGGAAAATCTATGCTGGGACGACCATTGTATCCTGTAAACTTAAACAACCACCTTTACAATGAGTTGTCACTGCCACCAAGAACAACAAACAAGCTCTTTGTAACAAACACTCCAGCTGAGGAGGAATATTAAATAACGAAGATGCACGAGCTAGAATATAGAAGACTCTGTCAAGGTGTGTTACTAGGTATCCAATTCCATTGTCACTTTCATGAAAACGATCATTCCCTCGACTCAAGACGAACTCTATGCTGTGGCGTAAGTCGCTCTTCAAAGGATCCATTTCCTTCAGCAGAGAGCAAATTATAGATACCACATTAATGATTCATGTAAGAGCGTATGGAATCAAGTAATTGTTCATGTAATTTAGGTTGAATTATAGCTCCTGTTGAGTGGAAATGTCGAAACGACGAAACGACATAATAAAACGACGAAACGACGAAACGACATAACGAATCGACGAACGACGAAACGCCATGAGGAAATGACGAAACGACAAAACGACGAACCGATGTGGTCGATGACGAGTCGGACTCGTAAAACGACGAGTCGAAGAGGCTAGCCGACGAATCGAACTGACAATACGACGAAACGAACTGAAAGTTCGACGAGTCGAACTCGGAAAACAACCACTCAACATAATGAAACGACGAAACGCCATAACGAAACGACGAATCGAACATTTTGTCCAGGATCTACCTTCATACAATAGTATATCATTAACGCAGTCTCGGGCCGATACTGCGCTCAGCAGGCTGATCAAGAGCGCAAAATTTTCAATTGTTGACAAGGAGCGATATTATGGGGTGAACAAACTCGTAGAGTATTGCTTGATAATTTGAATATAGCAACAAAGTTGGAATGGTAAATTGGCCACCGTTACGATTATAAAAGCTGACGTTTCGAGCGTTAGCCCTTCGTCGGAGCCCTTCGTCGGTGCCCTTCGTCTTTCGCTCCGACGAAGGGCTAACGCTCGAAACGTCAGCTTTTATAATCGTAACGGTGGCCAATTTACCATTTCAACTTTGTTGATATATTCAAATTATTTCGTTACCCCCACCAACGCAGCCCCAAACAGTTTCTTCAGAAACTATCAGCCTTTATTCATTTGAATATTGCTTGACATTTCTAAACAAACATCTGATATTCTTACGTGCAAGAAGTTTGAAAGAACCTTTCAATAAAAATTCTGTGAAAATTTATGATCACCGGGCATTTAGCCACAGCATTTTAACTTCGACAAATTTACGGTGTGAAACACATTCAAGGAGCGGAATGTGTTTTAAAGAAAATTCGTACGCGAAAAACAAAGGACATTTTTAGAATACTCAGTGAAGTTTTGATAAATCAGCACAATTGTTCTGTGAAAGATCTGAATTTGCAGCAGTCGCAAATGGTTTTCTGGATCAGAGGTTCGAAAGGTTTGAATTAGCATAATGAATAACTGCGAGCAATTTTCACTTTATAAAGTCGTAGCAACTCGAGTTTGATTAATGCGAAAATGAACTGAACTCCAATTTATATCATGAATTATCAGTTTTAAAAGGTTAGGTGGAAAATGAGGAGTGTAAAAAGAACGGAGTGAGGAAAATGAGGAGTGTGGAAAATGGGAATGTGGAAATTAAGGAGTGTGGAAAATATGGAGTATGGAAAATGGGAGTGTGGAAAATGAGGGGTGTGGAAAACGTGGATTGTGGAAAATGTGGAGTGTAGACAATGAGGAGTGTGGAAAACGAGAAGTGTGGAAAAGGAGGAGTGTGGAAAATGAGGAGTGTGGAAAATGAGGAGTGTGGAAAATGTCGAGTGTGGAACATGAGGAGTGTGGAAAATAAGGTGTGTGGAAAATGAGGAGTGTTGAAAATGAGGAGTGTGGAAAATGCGGAGTGTGGGTAAGGAGTAGGTTTTAACGATATGAACAACAATAACAAGCACTCTATTTCCTTTAAGGCGACGCATCATTGCGTTTTCACTACTAAACCGTACATTACTTTTTCAAGCTTAAAAGAACGCAAAAAGGTCAACAAAAGAATCGAACAATCAAGCGCGTGAAACATTACAGTCAATAACATCAAGCAGTCTATGCTCTTTAAAAAAGCGATGGATCATTGCATTTTATTTTGTAGCTATGTAGAGAGCACCGTATAAAATGGGTAATAAAAATATCAACGCGTGAAACACGTTGACAGTGTGGACCACGTGGAGATCAATGCAAACTTGTACTCATCTGTGAATATGCAAATTCAATTGAATCTACCCATGGCTTACAAGTAACGTATTTCGCAAGATGTGCACCATTTAGGTGTTAGCGGTAACACCTTTTCGAACGTTACCAAAAATATTTTCCAGACGCTTTCTGTCAATTTATAATATTCACGGCTAACTAGCCAAAGAAAACAACATCAGCGCGAGGTTGATATTTTGCTTGCAGACAATAACAGTATTACCCGAAGTAAGACAATTTGTATGCATGTATATATTTTTGTCTTTTATTTTTATATATATATTTTACACTCCGCATTTTTCACACTCAAAAAAAGTGAAAAAATGCTATGCTTAAGCTACAACATACTGAGAGTAATGTTTCACTCGTTTGATTCTTTTGTTTATCTTTTACTTTTTGTTTTTAACGTTAAAACCGTGAAGCCCCAAAAGCACCTTTTAGCACAGGATTTTAATCATATCTTGTGGTTATTCTTGTGGGAGTTTTGTTGTTCACACCCAAACAAGGAACGTGACATGTTCTGACAAGGTCTAGTATAAAGTAAGTTCCTATGTATTTTGTAGTTTTATCCTGATGAAGTTGAAACCAGTCGATTAATAAACCCAATACTACAAGACAAGTAGCTGTGTGCTGCCCACTAGTTCTCATATAAAATTATAAATTTCACCACACTCGGCATTTTCGACACTCCGCTTTTTCAACACTCCATATTTTCCACACTCCTTATTTTCCACACTCCTTATTTTCCACACTCCCATTTTCCACACTCCTTATTTTCCACACTCCTCGTCTTCCAGACTCCTCATTTTCCACACTCCACACTCCGCACCCCTCACTTTCCACACCCCACACTTCCCACCTAACCGTTTTAAAAGACAAAGAAAGGGGCAGGGACTGACGTCAGTTGATGTTAATTTTGTTAGGTGGCCGAACACAGTTTTCGTGCGCGCTTTTGCTAATGCAATGGATCGTTTTTCGCGTGACGTTATCCATTTCCAAAATTTTAAACTGAAGAGCCACGAAAATATTTATCCTCATCAGGCATAAGGGGATTTAAATTCATGTCTGTTTTCAACTTTTCAACTCAATAGCGTGCTTGGTTTAGATACCAGCGCAGTTTGAAGTACACACTTGTGGCGGCGGGCGCGTGATATACAGCTCCGATCGAGTCTGTCCAAAAATATAAACTTATCTAGGGATTTTTAGCCTTCTAAGGAGTTGAAGTGTTAGGAAAAGAGCATTTGTTGATGTTTCTTGGCTCAGTTCCGATAATCGGTCGACTAGATAGCCAAAGTAAGTTCCACATGTTTATATTATTTTCCAGCCGCCATATTGGTGCACAAAAGAAGTTCACCAACATGGTAGTTCTATACTGGGCTCTGCAAATTTGCGCAAACATTTCGACGAATATTTGAAGTTTGGAAAAACGAAAAGGCCTAAGACTTGAAGGAGTGTCGTTTTTACCTTTCTCCTATAACATTACAATTTCCTGATCTTATTTTTTCATTGCGTGTAGGCCTGTCAACCCCCTTTTTACATTGAGCTGTTAGATCCTTAAGTTTTACGCGATCGACTTTACTTTCCTTTAGTATCTTCGCCTGAAGCCATTTCCCATCATCTATACTTGAATCAAGTTCAAATGTTTTCCCGACTTGAGGCAGTCACGAACACGTGCGATGAGGTCTGCTGGTTTTCCGCTCAATTTCAAGCCTCTACACTTTAACCAACGCTGTGTTTGTATAGTTCTCTTAATCTTGCTCGAACTTTGAGCCAGAAACACCGTCGTTTTGATTTAAAATACGAGCTTTAGAGGCGTTTGAACTAGAGATGGGCGCATTATCGCCCATATTCATTTACTCGAGAAGCCTGTTTGTTGGTCCTAATCGCTCCAGGGATCAAAATTTCGTGACGTCACAAACGCGCAGCGCCATAACTCGCTCCCTTTTGTATCCAACAGGTGATGCTAAGGTGTCACTTCGAGTTGTTGTTGAAACGACACATTGCCAGCGGAGTCTCTCATGAAACACGAGCATCAAGGAGAGTAATGCTGCAAATATGTATAAAATGGGACGAATTTTTCGACCAATTAACCGGCAGAAGTTCGTCGTAAAAGTATTTTTATTGGTTATCACATTTACCTTTCTTATGAAAACTTTCATTCTTAATGGAGGATTACGACAATCCGAACAACCTCAGAGGAATAATGAGAAGGACAAATGCGCCTGTGGAATCGGTAAGTGACTGAGAAAATCTCAATTAGGAAACAAATTCACTGATCAGACAAAGAGATGACTACCGTTCTCCGTGCAGTGAAACCCGCCTAGCTATAAAAACTTACTTCAACCAAGCGGGAATCGTTGCGTTAGAAACTAGCAAAGCTATTCTAGCGATTGGTATTTAGATTTGCGAAGTTATTGAAATACCGGGCCAGTTCAGTCTGAAATTTCAAACCGAGTTGATAGATTGATGCTTCGTTCATAGCAATGATTTCGGTTGTTGGTCCAGATCGAGAAGCAAAGCGAATCTACATTTATTGCTTGAAACTTATATTTATCATGCTGACTCAAGTTTATAAACAAGAGCACTATTAGCAGACTTTTAATAAATAACATAAGGTCGTAGTAGTAGCAAGTATTTCTTACAATAATATAAGGGCTTGAGCAATTATGTCAATTCGGAAACAACATTCCTTATCTGATCACAACTGCCTATAGTTTACATGCACTGAGGATAATAAACTGCAAGACACAAAATTAAATTATATTAGAACATAGCTAGCAGAGTCGCGCAATCAAATTCATTATACGTAAGCGTGCTCAAAATCCCGATAGTGCACGCTGATAGCGT